>NC_056749.1:551457225-551549725 GCF_019279795.1 Protopterus annectens | reverse complement strand
GTAGGCATTGACTGTTAAAGAAGGGGTCACACTTCACCGCTACAGCCCACTGTAACTACCACTATCCACACAGTCATGTTTGAGAAGAGTAGGAAAGAAAACTCACTTGTCGGCTGACGTGGAAGTCAAGGATTTGAGGTGTTTGGGAGATACATGGAAGAACTGGGAATGGTATGTTCTGAATCACTTACACCTGATCAAATAAAAGCAGCAAATAGGTACTGAAAGAGAGAGAGAATGGAAAACTCCTGTCCCTTTTAGCAAATGTGAAAAGGAGAAATGCAAGTAACTAAAAATGAGAAAAACAAAAAAAAATTAACTATTTAGTAAATACCACTGAATACAATTAAAACAATTTAATCCCCTGCAACTTATGCTGGCTTAGAATCAATGGGGATGAAATCATAAAGATGTGCTTCACAGCATAAATTCCAATAAAAATGTTATGCTATGCAGTACTGCTGATGTTCTTCAATGGTGCATCTGCAGTACTGTTACAAACTTTGAATGAGCACTAATTTGCATTATCAAATATAATCCAAAATAGTGCGATCAAGATTGGCTTTCCACTATGCCATATCTACAGTATGACTCATTGAGTAGCAAATTCACAGTACTTCAGCCAGATGAAAACACTCAAAAACCTCAACTTGACAAGAGATTTTTCTTAAATAATTTTTTGCAAGGAGGCAAAACTTCTGCACTCCCCATGAGGAAACTTCACTCCACACCTACATCACCCATGACTACTTACTCTACAGTCCCAGAACCACAGGGAAATGAGAAATTCATTAATAAAAAGAAAATCAAAGCCCGCACACAGAAACCACACCTTAGTGATTTCATGTGGGAGAAAAAAAAGCAATCATGAAATTCAGTTTGGGGAGCTCCACTCATCCAGTTGTATCTTCACTGATGGTGCATTCAGTGAGCATTAACGAATCCCTACACTGTACTGTATGTTGATTATTAACAATAGTTAAATGGATGTGCAACCTATCACCAGAGCCAGATGCACACCATAGGACATTTAAGCACAATAGCCCCAAAAGCCCCTCTTCTGCAGACTACAGAACCCTCTTTTTAACGGATGGATAGTGTTACAGAAGAAATGAAGTGTACATCTCAGTGGTTCCTCAGTAGGTGGTCTTACCTCTCTACTACTGTGGTATACAGCTTGCATTTTGTGCTGCTAGACCACATAAGGCATACATCAGTGTGACACTTATGCAAAACAGCTACAAAGTGTAGTATGTTGATAGATTTTTTTTGTATCCTTAGTATATGAAATACATGTGGCCTGAGAAGTGTTTTGTCATAACACAGTGCAATATTGGCTTTCTTCAGAGCTTCCCCATGCCTGGCGTGGACACCTGTAACTACAAGACCTTGGGCTGCATCTAAAACCATCTATGGACCTGCACTTGCTCTAACTATGTCAGTGCTACTTAACAGTTCAGTGCTGCATTTATTGATTTTGTTGAATTTATCACTCTTTTTCAGACAACACTTACTAAAAAAAACATCCATTTGTTATTGTACTGCTCGTAGGTCATTTTAACACTATTCTGAGCTCAAAACCAATTTGTTTTACATTAACAGGGTTTTATTCTGCACTCTAGTGGGAGTAAAGTACTGATTCAACCCATCCAAGTAGGGAACTGCTGGTGGAAGACTTATTATGTGTTTATCTGATTGACCTGAGGGCTTAACTATGTAAAACTCATTAATTCTACTGGTACAAAGGTTCCACAGTTGCACAATAGCAAACATCTACGGTTTAAAATCCTCTATAGGAAATGCTTTGCATAGTCTCCCAGTGTTTACGGCTGCTTGAAGAGCTGCCTGTTTGTACAGAGGGCATCACCACTGCAGGTCATCTAATGGTATATTACTAAACACTCTTAGTTAGCTCTTTAAGAGACTCTCTCTTACTTCTTCCCATCTACGAATGATCTGGTATAATGGATAAGTGCTTCCCTGTCATCTCTGTACCTGATCAGGTGGATATGGGCATACTGAATCAATACAGTAACTGTCTCATGTTCACTGACAACCATTTAATTTCAGAACACACAAACATGGTGTGTGAGATGTAGATACACAATGTCACTGTAGGCAAAGCTCTTACATAAACACATGAAAAATGCAAACCAGGTTGTCAGCATTACACCTAAAACACTCACAGCTAACATTAAGGAACAAACACATGCACTCACATATGCAGAAATACTCACTCGTAATCTATCCAAACCTGTAAGACTCCTAAAAGCATCTTTAAGTGGCCCTGTGCACACTCAAAAAATACATCATCTCACACAATACATAACTCTGAAAATCATAGTAGCCCTGCTTACCAGCCCATAAGACAACACAACACAGCCAAGCATTCTAGTTATTGAGGATTCTTTTGTAAAACATACTGATGTCCCCCTTCCAGGGCTAAACAAGGAGAAGATCACAGCGAGCTGTCTGTCTAGAGCCAAAATCCGCCAGATCATGCATGCACTTAGGTCTTTAAACCACCCTGGTGGACCCCTAGCATAAACAGGCTATTCAACAAAAGGAAAGAAAATCCTCTCCAAAGCCAAGAAGAGACATACAAAATGGTGCAAAAAGAAATTCACCAGTCTAAACAAACAAATTAGACAGCTGGTCAAATCTGCAAAAGCAAAGTACGAGGCAAAGATTATCTCACAGGTGAAGGCTTTTTTTTTAAATATACCGAGTTAATCATGAACAGCAATACTTGCATCCAGCCTGAAATTATAGCAAGCCTGCTGGCTGACAACTTCAGTTCAACGTCCTACCACACCCAAAGGAATACCTGCAACCATCTCCCTATCAGTCATTATGAGGGACCCGCTCCTTGCTGTGCTCACTAAAGCCAAAAACACAGTCTCCATGGGTCCCAACAATATTCCAGAAAGCTTCTTAAATAGCTTAAAACAGAACCCATCAGGGCTACTAGTGTCCAAATACAGGGTCATAGTCACTTAGCAGTGTCATATTTTACAGGTTGTAACTGCCTGTCATTTTGTCAACCCAAAAATACTGGCTGATGACGTTCTAGTTCCAGGAATGAAAGCACAACTGAAATGCAATAAAGTTCTTTTTATTTATTTTAAAATCAGTAGTTTTTGTTTTATATTTATAAGAAAGAGAGGAAATGATTTTGTCCATGCTTAATTAATGAAGAACTAATTCAATATATTAAGATTATACCTTACGAATAGATGTTAGGATCACAATAAATACAACACCTATACAATTACAATGCCTGTACCTAACTATAAGTATTAATATATTCTGCTTACAGTTATTATATTTCAGAAGCTGGGACTACCTATCAGTATTTGACTGCATGAGTTATGACTAGGTCAGGGTAACTGAAGTTGTATTTAATTAACTGTCACTGTGTGTGCAAGGACTTGTTGGTCTGTCAGAATTTGTTGATTTGTGCTGGCATTCACAGTCAGTCATGAAATATGAATGTCAGGAGTAAACTATCTTGTACACTTCAAAAGTCTGTTCTGAATTATAAAGCATTCTCCCTTTCTAGAACAACCACTGAGCACTCTAGTAGTTTGTTGCAGGGATGGATGTAAATGACCATCCCAGTATGCTGCCTAGTTAAAGGACAAATTTAGTGCAGGATTCATTGATGCCCACTTTATGCAAGTACAAGGCAGCATTTGGATCTACAGGTATGTGTGTGGATATTTTACAGCAATTCCCAGTGGCTTTCCATGATGGGAATTTTCACAGGATGAATTGCAACCACTTTACCCTGTATAGACAGCTGACAGAGGTATGCTGTGCAATATGTGAATGACAGTGTATGAGTGCATCACTGTCTGGTTGTAAGCATGTTGCCTGTATGTGAGCACTGGAACATTGTTTGACCACAGGGCTTTGAATACCTACTACTATTTGATGGTTGCTTAAAAAAACGGAGTGCTTGAGTTCCTGTTACTGTTTAGTTATAAGACAGGATACCTCCTACAGCTGTGACTGGATCATACAGAAGACCTATCAGATGTTTACTTTCAGAATTTGATTATATGCTGTTATTCAGGCCTCAAGTCTATGATTAACTCTTTTGCAAGAGATACTGTACCTGTGAAAGTGACTACAGTCATACATACATACAAATATTTCAAGCATGGGCATTAATGCAGTTCTAGCTTGCCAATATACCAAAACACTTGTTCCCATAATAAGTATCCAGGTTGCTCTTAAAAACATCTAAACTATTACTTGCGTTAATGTAATTTGGTAGTCTGTTCCATGCATCATCTACTCTGTCAGAGAACCAGTTAGTACACTTCTCATTCTTGTAGAATATTCTACATAGGTTATCTGATGATTCTCTAGTACTTTAAGCTGTTCTCTTAGATATCTGTAAGAGACATTGTACAAATTCAGATATTTTAGTCTTTCATAATAACTTAAATTTTCACATCCATGGATACCCTTAGTATATTTCCACTGTACTCTTTCCAGTTTACGCATGCTTGTTCTCTTATAGGGTTTCCACATTGTTATTCCATACACAAGTTTGGGTCTAATGTAACTAACCAACAATTACTTCATTATTTTTGATTTCCTAGACTTTATAAATCTTTTTATATAACCTATAAGTTCTATAACTATCATTAACCAATTGCTTGATATGATTACAAAACCTCATAGTTGAATTTACCCAGATACCCAGGTTCTTAAATGAGTCTACAGTTTCAATCACTGTGTGCTGTATTAAATATTCATCTTTCAATTTATGCCTACCAAATATCATATGCTAAGTTTTTGATGTATTTATCAATATATTATTCTCCTGTGCCCAAATGGTCAATTTAGTCAAGTTATTTTGCAGACATCCCTTATCTGTAAAGCATGTAATCAGTTTAACAAATTTCAGGTCGTTTGCATACAGACTGTAGAAGACCTGAGATGAAAAAGTTAGGTCTGAAAGATTTTTATTTATTTTATTTTATTTATTTTATTTAACATTTGTTGACTGGGAATGTCCGACTAGGTTCCACAAAGCCTGTTTTCAGCGGAGGCCCGGGGAGAAATGCTCCAGATCCCACAGTGGGGGATAAAATCTAAACAAATAAGGGCCTAGGACAGAGACCTGTGGGATACTCTGACTGTACCTAAGGATGCAACAGCCTTTATTAAAGGCATAGTGCCGACTTGTTAGCGCCTGACTATGTAAAAATGAGTATCTGTTTTATTACAGAGGATGAGGGTCACTCAGTGTTTGATCACAGATCCTGTGATCTCTTACTCTCTTTACAGGGTTATTATGTTTGATTTGTTTCCTTAGACGTATTGTCAGAAATTGGTCTCAGGACTTTGATTAATTGGCCATCATCATTATTATTAGTATATATATTATTATGATATAGTCTGAAGTTATTAGTTGAAATTTTTTGCAAGTTTTATGTGCTTGTTATTGCTATGCTCCCTCGGCTCATTCTCTGGTACAGGATAATTTCTATCCAGGTGAGTAATATAACCACACTTCACAAGATCCCACTGGGGGATCTCCCCAACCACACTTCACAAGATCTCCCCATGGAAAGTTCATACTTATTCCAAAGCTATGCAGTTTTTAAGTAGGTTATATTAAGTAAAAGGATGAAGGGGCAACTCTCCATGGGAATTTAGAAAATTACCCCCTACACATCACCCAGGGCTTTAGTTTTCCTGGATTATATTTCCAGATTTCATTAAAACGGGATATCACTGAAGCACATTTTGATTAAAAAAATACTGTATCCAGGTCACATGCAAATTCATGTGCTGTACATGAAATAGATTTACTCAGTCTCCAGTGTTGTTTTGTAATTAAAAACACTGTGACATTCTGGCACAAAAGTAATAAATGACAAACAGCGTCCCGAGAAACTAGACCCCAAGAATGAGATTTTAAGTGAAAAGTACTCTCAGAAGTATGTGGCATTGCTCCAGGTGTGTTAGTGTTTCCCAGGCCATTTCTATTTCTTGTGCAGGCCAAGACTTCACAAAATGCGTATTCCAGTGTTTATTAAGAATGATTGACTTATCCATCAGGACAGATGACCAAGGACATCTGAGTACATGGAAGATCAATATATATAAAGGTGTGTAAGCCTTAGAGAGGGAATAAACGAAAAATGCTTCCATTCATAACACATATGACTATTTTGGAAGGCTGTTTTACAGATATGTGAATATTGCTAACAAGAGGAAATCTAGTTTGCTATATTCTGAAAAAAATTCATACTTGCAATTTCAAAGACTTTAATATACACCAAATTTTACCTAAGGTCCTAGCAAGTAGATATACGACAAAATTAGGAAAAAAAAAGGGAAATGTGCAGTAGTGAGAGATGTTTGTGTGACAGACATTCTTCAAATCATGTCTATTAGGCCAGCAGACTTTTAGATTCTACTTAAGCAACTAAATGATTCAGCCATCTCTTGTGATGCCTGAAGACATTGTAGCTTAGCATACATCTTAGAAGTAAGGTTTTTCATTCAGTTTTCTCCCATTTCACAGTATACATGCCCTCACATTTAAATAACTATACAGTGAAGTAATATCATTGACACCTGGTTGCCACCAAATCTGTCATTTCAATTAATGGATCTAAAATGTCTTCCTTCTCTGCCCCCCGTATCCTTACTTATTTTTGTCCGAGCACATAATATTAAATGAAAACTTCAGCCAAGCTAGAACTTCCACTGAGTGACCTCTCAAACCTCTTGTATCAGAGGCACATGAGATATATGCAAATGACCCTTATGAACTTGTAACTACACATAAACAATGCATTGTAATTATCTTACTTTTATATCAGTGATTTGCTGCTAGATCCATTCCCAGAACATGCATTCCATTTTTCTACATAGAATGAGTCACGTTGAATACATTTAGCTAAATACACCCCCCTTGGTATAACAAGTAAAGTAGGTGTAGCCGTAAATTGGACTTCATTCATTTAACTATATAAACCCACCCTCTTGTATAAGGTGGTAATGTTTACTCGTATTATATTTAAAAGTGCTAACATTATTTTGTGCATTTGCTGGTATTAACATTCTCACACCATTTGAGCTATTTTTACCATTTGGCCCTTCACCAAAGCTCATTTTTTTCTTTCGTCCTGCATGAGATAGGACTGGACTAGTTTTATGGCATTCTAATGGGGAAATCTAATTTCAGTTCCAATTAGATAAACACGTTGCATCAATTAATGGAAATAGTACTTAGGAATAATTATTTATTTTTTGATAATGAATATTTTCATCAGGTACTGGGGGTCGTGAAAACAAATGGGGTCTAATCTTTTCTATTTCTTTTGACGTTCAACTAATTTCCTTTCTTGATGCAGTGGTTAATAAACAACCTGAAGGGACTTTGAATACTACTTTATTTAGAAAGGCTACTCAATATAATAGTTTACTGGCGGCAGATAGTTGCCATCTATCTTATATTGTTAATAATATTCCTAAGGATTAAAAGAATATGCTCATCTCTGGATGAACTGCAGAAAAATAATCAGGAGCTGACTGATTTTGTGCTAGGGGATACAAGGATACTATTATACATCAGGCCCAATGTTTTGCACAGAGTGTGGCTAGATCAACTTTGCTGAAGTATAAAACACGTTCCAAGGATGATCATCAGATATGTTTTATTAAAATGTTTGGTGCTAACTCTAGTCAGTTTTGTCAGCTGATTAAAAAACATTGGGATATTCTTTTGACAGACAAAAATTCATGTCAAATTTTACCCCTACAATGTGAATTTACATATAGGAAAGGGAAAAATATAAAAAAAAATTTTAATCACTTTAAAAAGTCTGTGCCTATTGGTAGTAAAGTACAACAGTCTATGGAAGGAATACTTTTAATTGGATGTTTCCCATGTGGACACTGCACTGCTTGACAACATGTTATGAAAATTAAACAATTTTTTTCTGCAAATACATCTGTTGTATTTAATATTAAGTGGTTTGCAATTGTATTTCAGAAAGGGTGACTTATTTGGTTGAATGTCAGTGTTCTGCATTTTATATAGGACAAACATCTAGACAATTTAAGATTCGTATTTCAGAACATTTACTGACTTTCATTGCCAAAGAATATCTAATTCTTTATATAGGCATGTTTTGCAACATCCTACTGTTAATTTTAGATTTACAGCTATTGATCATATTATGCTTAGAGGGCGTAATAAACTAGGTTTGCACAATATATTAAACAACAAAGAAAAGTTTTGGATAATTAAGTTAGGGGCTTTGTTCCCTCCAGGTCTAAATGATGTGTTATAATTGGTGAAAGGTGGGGAGGCCGTGTATAGTATATAAGTAGTACTGTGTATGACATTTTTATTTCTACTTGTGTTTACACTGATGAAGGCTTTTGCCGAAACCGGTTTGTAACATTCTGGAGCATTTTTTTCTATTTATTGTTGTTACAATAAATAGTTGTTGGTGGTTCACCTTATCTCTGCTGGCCGTTTGTGTTTTTTGACTTTTGGTATTTTTCTATTCTATTGGTATTGTTTTGGTCCTGTACTGGCCCTGCACTGTTGCCGTACTTGCATACTGCTGCTGTGTGTTTGCTTGTGATAGATGTCAACCAATTCCAGAAATAGCATAGGCGTCACTCTTTTTTTACACATAATCTGAGATTCTGCATAGGTGATTATTGCCTTTTACCTTCCTCTCTCTCTCTACTGGTGTGCTAGTCTACACTAAGGGCATCAGCCTGGACCTTTGACCCTGTTCTGACCTGGGACCAGAGGGCACAGTGGTTTTTTACCTTCCAAATGGTGACATCTAGATGGAATAGGGATGGATGTCCATAGGATTTTCCGAAAATTCTTTCCGCTGCCAGTCTTACTGGACTCAACTAAATAATCAATGCTAAGCATTCAGTCCTGTGGATATAACACACCATGAATGAACAGGGAATGAGGTCATTAAAATACTGACATTACTTAAGAAATTCAGATGTTTTTTTCTGAATATTATTGTAATGTCCAATGATATCACCAGGCTAATGATGTATTCAGGGTCTTTGCTTATTATTGTAATGTCTACTGATGTAACCAGGCTAATATGTATTCAGGTACTTCCCAAGCTACTATTGTAATGAATCCAGCATAAATTAGCCATCAAAGCAAGAACAAAAATTACAAAACACCTACACTATGAACTTAGTTACCAGTGTCACGTGACTGGTAAAAACTCTTGGTGATGAAGTCAAAACACAGGAATCAAAAAAAAAAAATAAAATAATAAAGTGACTGTCACTTACACTGAATCTCAAGAATATGCAGACAAACTGTTTGCTTTTTCACAGACCATAGCCCAGGACCCTGAATTATGAATGCTTTGATGTCCTGTAAGCCCACCACACAGAAATTCTTACACAAAATGAAATTGTTCATGAGGCAGAAAATCTGCACTGATACTGTATGAATCTTTCTGTCTACAGTAACTCATGGGCAGTCTCGCATTTTTGCTCTTTGCTTATAATTTATAAAAATTTTGAAAATAAGGTGTTCAGCTTAGATATTTTTGTCAACCAGTGCAGCTGTCTCTATAAAATAAAACATTATTTTAAACTTAGTACAGCCTCAAGTGTAACATTAGATGTCTGGAAAAACATGTCTTCTAAATTACCACTTTTAAGTGAAGTTTCTTTTCAATTCAAAAGCTTTCTGTTTTTCTTGAAAAGAGCGAAAATTAAAGAAATTCAAATCAAGAAACAAAGAACAACATCCAAGGCTGTCACTTGTCCTTGGTCCAAAACATTACAGTTGATAAAGACTTTTAATTTGAGAGATAGGTAGATGTTTCTTCCATAGTCAATATGAGTTTATATTTAGGCAATTAAACATCTTTTGAAGAACAACCTAACACATCTCTCTCTCTCTATATATATATATATATATATATATATACATATATATATACCTATATGTAGGGTCTACATTAAATCATCGAACGCTTAGAAATGCGAACAATGATTTATCGACCCCATGTAAGTGAAAGCTTACAGACTCGAATGCTTAGAACAGCAATTTTTTCCAAGGGAAAAAAAAATCGCTGTTCAAAAAAAAAAAAAAAAAACACATAACATAAAAATAGAATTCGCTTATATGCCTTCGTCATTTTGCCTTTTCGTCTTTTCAAGTTCGACCAAGATGCATTTGAAAGAATGCTTCTTCGGTCATCTAATAGGAACCCTATATATATATATATATATATATATATATATATATATATATATATATATATACACACAGACACACACACATACATATATATATGTTTATACACACACACACACACACATATATATATATATATATGTGTGTGTGTGTGTGTGTGTATTATATATATATATGTGTGTGTGTGTGTGTGTGTATAGTGTCAATTCCAGTGTTAATATTGTACATACTTCATGGGTTTATTACATTTTATTTAAGAGAATTACATAGTTTTGAAAATGTTTACATTAACTGTCATTATTATATGGCAAATTGATATTTCATGAAAAAAAATAGGAAAAAATATAAAGCACCCCTTCTCCCATATGCATTTCCCAGTCATATACTGTTATGTTCATAAGATAAAATGCTGGTGCACATTGTCAGAGCAATGTGAATGTAAACAGACATTGCTCCACACTTCGCAGTAATAAAAGTGATGAGAAGAAAAAGTGTTTCAGTCATTTTTAAACTATAATACAAGGAAAAGTCTAATTATTGTTTTTTATAGAATAACAGATGCTCATCAGGGGACTATAACAGGTGAAATACACCACAAACAAAAAGTATTTGAGTTAAGTAACATTTTAATTAAAAAAAAAAAAAAAAATATATATATATATATATATATATATATATATATATATATATGAAAATAAGCAAAAGCACTGAGAGCAGCCAAAATATTTAAGAGGCTCCAGAGCAGACAAAAAGGCAGCCATCATCCCTCAAGAAGTGATGGCATGTAAAAGAAACATCCTCTCCTTATATTACCCCATCTACCTATATGTGAGAGTAACTGATGCATCCAGCAAAGGACCACAATTAAGGAGATAGAAAACCTGAATCAACAACTGTACAACTGATTTTATTACAGCCAAGCATAAGAGACAGTATACACTATTGTTACAGCATTTTATTATAACCAAATATAAGAGATGATAAATGGATGGATGGATAAAATCTATTGCTATTATGGCTTAGTGATTAACTACTGTGACTATAGTGTACAGGGTCCCGGGTTTGAGCCTTGCAGAGGCAGTTTATTTTAATCTGCTGAGGGTGGCCTAATGGTTAAGTTGTTAGCCTTACATACACAAGTTGCAGGGTTTGAATCTCACAAGGGATAATTGGCTAGGCTTACAATGGCTCGCAAGAGCAGTTAGCGTAGTACTAACCTATGAACCTAATGAACCTAATAAGAGATGGCATGTGGATGGAAAGTTGGATAAGAGAAGGTAGGTGGATGGATGGATGGATGGATGGATGGATGGATGGATAAAAGATGGCATGAATTACAGTTACAACAGAAGATAATGTTTACAAGCTAAAAAATGTAAAGGAAAAAAAGTCTTGATATAGAAAAATGTTCAATCTGAAATAGAAAATTCAGTTGTGATGCACAGAAAATACTGAAGCAGCAAACATGTATCATAACATGTTAAAAGACTAGCATAGACATTTGAATTTTCTGGTACAAGCATCGAAATAACAGCAAATAAAAAAGATACACAGCTCATAAAGACTTAGAACAATTGTTAGATATATAACATTAAATAAAACTGTAGACCTTGTAAGGAAACTAGAAATGTCAGGTATGCAATCTAAGAAGATGTGAGAATGTAAAACAGGAATAATTATAAATACATGAGGAAATAATTTGTCAAAACATGGAGACAATAAAGACACTGCTCTGCATATGGCAGGAATTATATAGGCTGCTGGATATAATTTGTTTATTCCCCGACTGTTATTGAGGCATCAATTAATCTGGATGTATCATATGCAACACAGTTTTTTTTTTTTTTTATTTCATTTTCCTAACCAACATTAAACAAAACCATATACAAAGTCCATAACCAGAATATTGTACACACTAATCATTAGTATTTTCCTAATAAATCACAATTTCTGCCAGGTAATATGTTGATATGTTACATTTCTGGTTATTATTTTTATGGTAGATAATTCACTGTTACAAACAGATTTAGCTAAACAAATAAATTCACTATTGAAAGAGACAGTAGTCTTGCATTTCCAATTTTTAGTTATGACTTTCCGTGCAACAGTTAAGATGGACCAAAGAAGAGGTATTTGAGATACTGGAATAACTTCTGGGATTAGTGCTATAATCAGGAAGTCTGTAATGGTAAATTTGTCTGACTACAATGCTTGAGAAAATCTTCTAAAATCCTTCCAATAGATGGATACTTTATTACATTGTATAATCATATGATACCAGTCTGCATCAAGGCCTTTATTATATTTCCGACAGTTTATTTTTATTCTGTTAAATATAATAGCAATTTTGTGAGGTGTTAGAAAAGTTCTGTGTAGGAATTCCCATGTGTATATTCTCCAGTATGGGGAAGACATAGATTTTCCTGCCCAATTTCAAGGATAATTTCTTACATTTCTCGGAGAACTCAACCTTATTTACTTTTGTATAATAGTTCAAAATGGGCAAGTCAGGTGAAGCAAATTTGCTTCTGATAATTTTATATGTAATATATAAGTATGAAATGCCTTTAGTTGGATTGTTGTTAATATTTGAATGGAACTCAAGGATTTTTGTAGTTTTACTTCAAATATCAACTACTATCTTAATTTTATCTTGGATGAATTCCTTACATATTTGTATATCTAACCAACTACAATTTTCCATACAATACCTAGCTATCAGAAAATCAGCCAAGTATGTTTTGTTCCCATTCAGGAATTGATACCAGTTGATGCAAGTAGATTAAATTGCTATTCTTTAACTACAATTTTCTGGTATTAAAAGATATTAAACATCTGTTAGAAAAGGCTATTGGGAATAGTAATATTAAGAGGTCTTTACTAAGATAGTTTGAGTTCCTAAATCTCTTGAATATTAGAAGTAGTTGGTTTACCAGGGGGCAGAGGGTATATTTATGTTTATCATTTAAAATGTGGTCTTTTAAAACTGGTGCAAAAATGTTACCGTCAAAATTAGTAAAATGATCAATTATATATTTATTGTTATCAAGTTTTCATGACCAGATTCCCACCAGGAAGTTAAAGAGGAATCAAGCCACATGCATATTACTTAATGATAACAGATTTAGTATATTAGTCAATCACAGGGAACCTTATGCCACCCTACTCACAACTTTTGGTATGCCAGTGTAGGGAGACTCTTGCTTTTTGGGGGTGCCACAGGAAGTTTAATAAAACAAATTATATGTTTATGTGTTTTTTAGAGGGAGAAGAATTAATGATTGGCAAAAAAATACGATTTTTGGTAAAGTTATTGTTTTGATTAAGATTAGTCTATCCTCAAATGTGAAGAATAAATTATTCCAATTATCTGTTAGTTTGGTTATTATATCAATTAGATGCTGGTAATTAACATAAACTGATTTTTTTATAATTGATCTCAATGATTATTTCTAATATTTTAGTTGTGAATTATTCCAATTAAAGCTCAATTAAAGTTTTTATAAGAGTGTAACTTAGTGATTATTTTTTTTTTTGTTTATTAGCAGGGTTTTAGTTTTATTGTGGTTAAATTTCAGCCCTGAGATCTTTTCAAAAAAGTCCATAGAGTTAACCATGTGGTCAAACGATAGTTCAGTATTGCCTCAAGTGATAAAGATGTCATCAGCAAATAATTGTATTTTAGGTGGAGATTTTTCATTTATTTTATAACCTTCAATGTTTATATTACATCTTATAACGTTAGCAAATGGCTCCATAACAAGTGCAAATAATAAATGGGATAAGGGGCATCCTGGTTTAGTACCTTTTAAAATATCAAAGGGGCTAGATATAAAGGAGTGTATTTTAACAAAAATGTAGAATTGGCATAAAGCTTTTTGATTAGTTCTATTAAGTCAATGGAAAAATTGCATTCATTTAGTACTCTGAACAGAAATGGCCAATTCACTGAATCAAAAGCTTTATACTTGTCTAGACTTACTATGGACAATTTGTTTTTGTTTTTGTTTGCCATGCCAATCAAGGAAAAGAGCCATATTGTGTTATCTTGAACTTTCCTGTTGATTGTAAATCCAGGCTGATCTTCATTTACTAAGCCCATCAGTATTTGGTTCAATCTATTTGCTGATATAGACATAAAGATCTTGTAGTCTTCATTTAAAAGGGGTGCTGGTTGATAGGATGAACAAGCAGTGGGGTCATTATTTGATTTGAAAATGAGAATGATAAGGGAATATTTCCATGAAGGGGGAATGTTATGAAAAGAATCAGGAAGTCTGTAATGGTAAATTTGTCTGACTACAATGCTTGAGAAAAGCGTCTAAAATCCTTCCAATAGATGGATACTTTATTACATTGTATAATCATATGATACCAGTCTGCATCAAGACCTTTATTATATTTCTGACAGTTTATTTTTTCTCTGTTAAGTGTAATAGCAATTTTGTGAGGTGTTAGAAAAATTCTGTGTAGGAATTCCCATGTGTAAATTCTCCAGTATGGGGAAGACATAGATTTTCCTGCCAATTTCAAGGATAATTTCTTACATTTCTCGGAGAACTCAACCTTATTTACTTTTGTATAATAGTTCAAAATGGGCAAGTCAGGGGAAGCAAATTCGCTTCTGATAATTTTATATATAATTTATAAGTATGAAATGCCTTTAGTTGGATTGTTGTTAATATTTGAAAGGAACTCAAGGATTTTAGTAGTAGTTTTACTTCAAATATCAACTGCTATCTTAATTTTATCTTGGATGAATTCCTTACACGTTTGTATATCTAACCAACTACTATTTTCCATACAATACCTAGCTATCAGAAAATCAGCCAAGTGTGTTTTGTTCCCATTCAGGAATTGATACCAGTTGATGCAAGTAGATGAAATTGCTATTCTTTAACTACAATTTTCTTGTATTAAAATATATTAAACATCTGTTAGAAAAGGCTATTGGGAATAGTAATATTAAGAGGTCTTTACTAAGATAGTTTGAGTTTCTAAATCTCTTGAATATTAGAAGTAGTTGGTTTACAAGGGGGCAGAGGGTATATTTATGTTTATCATTTAAAATGTGGTCTTTTAAAACCCGTGCAAAAATGTTACTGTCAAATTTAGTAAAATGTTCAATTATATATTTATTGTTATCTATTATAGACTTTTCATGACTAGATTTCCAGCAGGAAGTTAAAGCGTAATCAAGCCACATGCATATTACTTAATGATAACAGATTTAGTATATTAGTCAATGACAGGGAACCTTATGCCACCCTACTCACAACTTTTGGTATGCCAGTGTAGGGAGACTCTTGCTTTTTGGGGGTGCCACAGGAAGTTTAATCGAACAAAGTATATGTCTATGTGTTTTTTAGAGTTAAAATAATTAATGATTGGCTAAAAAATATGATTTTTGGTAAAGTTATCGTTTTGATTTAGGTTAGTCTATCCTCAAATGTGAAGAATAAATTATTCTAATTATCTGTTAGTTTGGTTATTATATCAATTAGATGCTGGTAATTAACAGAAATTGATTTTTATAATTGGTCTCAATGATTATTCCTAATATTTTAGTTGCGAATTATTCCAATTAAAGTTCAATTAAAGTTTTTATAAGAGTGTAACTTAGTGATTGTTTTTTTGTTTATTAGCAGGGTTTTAGGTTTATTGTGGTTAAATTTCAGCCCTGAGATCTTTTCAAAAAAGTCCAAAGATTTAACCATGTGGTTTAATGATAGTTCAGTATTGCCTCAACTGATTAAGATGTCATCAGCAAATAATTGTATTTTAGGTGGAGATTTTTCATTTATTTTATAACCTTCAATGTTTATATTAGATCTTATAATGTTAGCAAATGGCTCTTTAACAAGTGCAAATAATAAAGGGGATAAGGGGCATCCTGGTTTAGTACCTTTTAAAATATCAAAGGGGCTAGATATAAAGGAGTGTATTTTAACAAAAATGTAGAACTGGCATAAAGCTTTTTGATTAGTTCTATTAAGTCAATGGAAAATTTGTATTCATTTAGTACTCTGAACAGAAATGGCCAATTCACTGAATCAAAAGCTTTATACTTGTCTAGACTTACAATGGACAATTTGTTTTTGTTTTTGTTTTTGTTTGCCATACCAATCAAGGAAAAGAGCCTTACTGTGTTATCTTGAACGTTCCTGTTGATTGTAAATCCAGGCTGATCTTCATTTACTAAGCCCATGAGTATTTGGTTCAATCTATTTGCCGATATAGACATAAAGATCTTGTAGTCTTCATTTAAAAGGGATGCTGGCTGATAGGATGAACAAGCAGTGGGGTCATTATTTGATTTGAAAATGGGAGTGATAAGGGAATATTTCCATGAAGGGGGAATGTCAGAGATACTCTTAGCTTCATTGAAAGTATTTAATAATAGTTTAAGAATGTTATCTGGTCAACATTGGTATATTTTGACTGAAGCACTATTTAACACAACCTCCTAGAACAAAAAACAGTTGCTGAAGAACATTCCCAAGGCTTTCCCTTCCTTGCGAAGACCTCACATATTAATTATATCCATTCCAAAATGGAAGTGAAGTCTGAAGTGAATATCTGTAGTATTTATATTCAGGTCCTTTTTGAAGCAGGTCAGTTACATCACAGTTAACAACAGATGTAGACATCATTAGAAACCATCACTATGTATATTGCATTCTTAGATGGAAGAATAAAAAAATATTGTTTTGCTAGAAAGTTACACAAATTCGTATTTAAAAAATGGCTGTTGGACAGTTTCACAAAAGCAGTTTTTTAACCTCAGCTATGCCTGTAAATCAAGTAATCAAAGTTGCAGTCAATTAATTTGTTTTCTTGAGGGTGACAAAGCCCTCAAACTAGTTGCACTGGGCCCTCTGTACCCCATAACTGTTACAATTAACTTTGAGAACTATAAAACAGAGTAAAAAAAAAAACAGTAAAACCAGCAGTAAATTATATGGCATAATTTACTACTGGTCCCAGCTACCTGAGTTGGTGGTAGCTCAGGTGGATAAAACATCCCAAGACACTTAAAAAAAGAGTAGGGGAAATTCCCCAGGGTCCTTACCAAACTTCTATAAGGCAGTATGAATACCACCTCAGGTCTCCCCTAAAAAGAGGCTACTAACCTAGTGGGACTAACCCACTCAGCAAAGAATAAATAAAATTAATTCTGCAGTAACACTCATTTCCATAGTGCTTCTAACCAACTGCTTGAACGATGTTGCTAATCGGAGACAATTTTCTGAAAATATCCAGCCTTGAAGTCAGATCTGCATTGACCTCTGGATAGCACATGATATTTTCACATGCTTCATCTGCTTACATAAATGCAGCACACCTCAGTGAGTTGGATAGTTCAAGGCCCTAATGACCATGGGTGATGAAATATAATGCTATTGTCTTTTATCAGATGCACAGTGCCATGTTTTTGTTACAACACAGGAAGTACTGATAAAGCCTGCCTTGTATTTCATAAAAATCCCCAAAGAGCAATCAGTAATGTTATATATGCACATGGTCTAGCTTTTCTCAAAAAGAAAGGGCTATGTCTGGATTACTTGACAGAGCTAAGTTAGCTTATTGAAAACAGTCCCTAATGGGAGGGGTGCTATTGATCATAATAACCAGGTGGTAGAATTCTACTAGCCAGTATTATGACAAATCATTTGTCACTGTTGTTCTTTTAATGTACACTTTGGATTAGATACAGTCATAGAAGAAGGAAAATTCTCATCACTGTAGTTTGAGAACTTTGACACAATACAGTCAATGTGAGTCACTAAAAAAGTAGCAATGGAACCCACATTTGAACTAACCAAAAAACATAACATTGAAAATACTTGGATGGCCATTCATTCTGTGGGGAAAGAGAACCGGGCATCTTTGGGGCTAGATGCAAGAATTCATTCTTTCTCACAGACCCTGATGGTTCCACTCATTTCTATTCTTGTAAGATTTGGGTGGTAGAGAGCCAGCCAGCTTCAGGTCCAGCAGAGCAGACTACTGCTATCAGCCACTTCTTACATGCCATTAGTCCTCAGTTTGCAAGTGAAATGCAAGATGGTAATCAGTGCTGTGCTGTTCTGGATTCCGTAAGGGAAGAAAGTCTGCAGAGCAATCCTTGCCTGCTTATAGGAAGGCATTACAGGCAGCTTTCTTCAATCTCCACTGAGCATGTTTTTCCTATAGTGTATACTCACAAGCATGTTGAACCCTACCCTCCATTTTTCTCCATTGAGACAGACAAGTGGACTCTGCCCCTTTACTCTTCACTTTTCTAACAACTCTGTCAGGTGACCAAGCTGCTAATCCCACTTGGGTCATAGGGCTTTACCTTTCTCAGTCTCTGTGCCACTGGGGCTGTCTTCCCCCTAGTTTTCATCAGCTATCATTAAGTCAATTTGGCCTCCTTTTCTATACTAAATGATGAAGAAAATGCTTGATCCCACACTTCAGACTGCTCCATATCATATGTAATCTCCCACCCATCAGTACCCAGCATGCACCCGGACTGAATCAAGATGCATTTTGTATACGGTATCCCAAATATAGCACCAGAACACAGAACAATGGCTTGCAGCGAGATCAAACGTTGGACTGAAATCATCAGAAATTGTATGATCATCAGACCCTGGAATGTAGCATGGATCTCAGAGAGAGGCAGAGAGATGCACCAGAAAGACCTGACATAATTAGCCAAATTCTCTAAGGCTAGGTGATAATTTTAAGTGTACGTGTCATATTACGGTAGGCTATCCAAATTCCTTTCCAGTACAAGTATATCCTCTTCTAGCATATCGTGTATAGAGTAAAAGAGTAAAAGAGTAAAATACATATTTCTGCAAAGATAGAGCCGTTAAAAGAGGCATGAGCTTCAGAATTAGAAGGCTTAAACTCAGGACTACCCTAGAAGTCAAGTCGTTATGATCTTCATACTCATTTTTCTGGCAAGGATAATAAGCAGGCATTAAGATCAGCTCTTATTTCTGATACTCCAGCAACACTCTCTATTAAGAAGAAAAATATCTGTGGCCCTACCAGCAGGACACTCATCTTTGGAGCTGGGAAATTATACCACTGTGGGTTATAGTTCCACATCAGGAACCTGGATTTATTTTCTGTTATTTATACTGAACTGCAACATAAGAAAGGCTTCTGCATTCCTGACTATGCTGTCCTTGGCTATCAGCTACCTAGATCTTTGCAGAGTCTTCACATAAAAAATAGAATTATCATCTGGTCCCTTTTCTCGTACATTTTCTTCCCTTTTTCATCAGTATGTTCCTTCTTTTTATTCTCCCTTGTTCCTAACAAACCCTTATCTACACATTTAGTCGCATCAACTTATTCATCATTTTCTTCCCCCTCACAATCTATTCCCAGTACCCCTTTTTCAATGCTTTCCTTTTCAAATAACAACAAAATATTATCCATCTAATCCTGCTCGTCATAACCTTCCTCACAATTTTCAGTTTCATTCCTCAATATAACTACGGTATAATTTTCAACATTATAAAAGAAATAGACACACTATATCCTAGTGCAGTGTCATCTCTGTCATCCATTTTAGGAATTTGTGATTTGTCTCATTTACAGATGTATTTCCTTCTGACGTTAATATTCAAACCATGTATGCCCCTCTTTTGTGCATTTGGTAAACTCTGATTTGCATTCCTTAGCTTTATTGCCTCTTCTCCCAACACTGGTTGCATCTTTTATATGGACATTTGATTATCAAATGCCTAAACTTTCCACAAAAAAATGGTTTAAGCAGCACTAAACACTGACAGTCTCTCTCTCTTCATTAAGTACAGAAAGACTTGGTAAATGAACAGTAGCATTTTTCTCCATCTTCAGTGAAGCCATGCCTCCTATCCACCACGCCATATATTTCTCTCTTCCACGTTTTTTTCAGCTACAGTTCTGCAAACGTGTTTCAAACTTGCTCAGGCTTTTCCTTAGTAATTTATCAGCTCTGAACTGTAAAAAATAACTTTCTGACTCTACAGTTGAGTGCTACCGCTTTTAGTGAACAAGTCAAAAACATTACAAGCCAGTTCATGCATTTCAAATGTGGCATCCACATTTGTCTCTGTCTCCAATGTTTTATGGAACATAAAAGCCAAGCGGTTACTCAGTCTCATCCTGTATCACCTCCTTATTCATTATTACTCCCACTTTAGTTCTCACATGTAGTGCCAGTCTTTTTTGATTTTCAAAAGAAAACAATCTCTCTGCATATTTACTTGAACATAAGTCTGTCCTTCATTTGGCATTCTCTCGGCCCTCTGCTCAATTTCTCCATCAGTGCTGTATATCTCCACTGCACATCACCTGCGGGACAGGCAGTAACAATGGAGCCACAATCAGTCTGATTTGCTTATCATCATCCACTTATAGACAAAAGTTTTGTTCCACTAAATCTCTCACCGATACAGCCTTATCCAGATCTGATTCACTTTCTTACAGCATTTCCTTTCAGTCTGAACTCAGAGCAGTAACCATAACTTCTATTTCAACACTGGAAATCCTGATAAAATCATTTATTCATAAACACATACTGTTGACTCTATGGCTTCCTCCATATTGAATCCACTCCCCTACATATACATTAAGAAATGAACTCATACATAAACCAAACTGCATTAATACAAGAACAGTGCTGCTTTAAAAGAAAAAAAAAAAGGCAGCAGAACCAACTAAAGCATAAGTGATATAGCACTCAAAAATTCAGTAAACTTTGTTGGGATCCTAGTAAGAGTGTAGTACAGGTAGTATGCAGCCATGGAAGGTAGTAACGATGGTAGCCGTGTCTGATGCCATGTGTAACTGCCTAGTAAGAGTGTAGTACAGGTAGTATGCAGCCATGGAAGGTAGTAACGATGGTAGCGGTGTCTGAGGCCATGTGTAACTGCCTAATAAGAGTGTAGTACAGGCAGTATGCAGCCATTGAAGGTAGTAATGATGGTAACAGCAGTGTCTGAGGCCATGTGTAACTGCCTAGTAAGAGTACAGGTAGTTTGCAGCCATGGAAGGTAGTAATGATGGTAACAGTGTCTGAGGCCATGTGTAACTGCCTAGTAAGAGTGTAGTACAGGTAGTATGCAGCCATGGAAGGTAGTAACGATGGTAGCGGTGTCTGAGGCCATGTGTAACTGCCTAATAAGAGTGTAGTACAGGCAGTATGCAGCCATTGAAGGTAGTAATGATGGTAACAGCAGTGTCTGAGGCCATGTGTAACTGCCTAGTAAGAGTACAGGTAGTTTGCAGCCATGGAAGGTAGTAATGATGGTAACAGTGTCTGAGGCCATGTGTAACTGCCTAGTAAGAGTGTAGTACAGGTAGTATGCAGCCATGGAAGGTAGTAACGATGGTAGCGGTGTCTGAGGCCATGTGTAACTGCCTAATAAGAGTGTAGTACAGGCAGTATGCAGCCATTGAAGGTAGTAATGATGGTAACAGCAGTGTCTGAGGCCATGTGTAACTGCCTAGTAAGAGTACAGGTAGTTTGCAGCCATGGAAGGTAGTAATGATGGTAACAGTGTCTGAGGCCATGTGTAACTGCCTAGTAAGAGTGTAGTACAGGTAGTTTGCAGCCATGGAAGGTAGTAACGATGGTAGCCGTGTCTGATGCCATGTGTAACTGCCTAGTAAGAGTGTAGTACAGGCAGTATGCAGCCATTGAAGGTAGTAATGATGGTAGCGGTGTCTGAGGCCATGTGTAACTGCCTAATAAGAGTGTAGTACAGGCAGTTTACAGCCATGGAAGGTAGTAACGATGGTAGCCGTGTCTGATGCCATGTGTAACTGCCTAGTAAGAGTGTAGTACAGGTAGTATGCAGCCACGGAAGGTAATAATGATGGTAACAACAGTGTCTGATGTCATGTATAACTGGGAAGATTTGCTCTTTGTTAGTACAAACAGCTAGTTCTCTCCTATCTTACCAATGAGTTTCTTGAATTTCTACCTGTGACCTCAGTAAAGAACAGATAGGAATGACTCATGTCTGTGGAGAGCTAGCCAGGAGTAGTGGTGCTCTGTGTCTGAAAATGTGCTGTAACTGTTCTCCTTAAGTAAGGGGAAAAATGTAGTAGTCATGGTAACAAGCCTTATTAGGGACCAAAGAATTTCAGTGTTCAAATACTTGCAGGCTTCTGGGTTGGGCTTTTAATACAGATTAAGGGGAGGAGGAGGCTAACAATTTCACATGGATTAACGGTTACAGAAGAAAGGATCCCACCCTTCCACACTGCCTAACATTCATGTCCCTAGAGATAATAACCCCTTTTACAGAGCTGATCAGTAGCTTTGGATAGTGGGAAGAGATAATGGTAGGTGGTTATGGTGTAACAGAGAGGAGCAAAGCAGTAAAGTCATGTACCCATGCTTGTCTGGGGCAGCCTGAGAGTAAAAAAAGCAGCTTTACATCTGGTAATTTAAATCTACAAACATTACATTACAATACAGATTGCCAAAACAAGAGAATCAAGGAGAATATGAAACCACTTCCATTTCAGTGGTCTTAGGCCATGAAATTATACAATTTTAAAAGGAGAAATATAAGAAGGTCTTAATGTATTTATTAATTAGCAGAGTTTGGCTGAATGTCTCTTTAGAATATTACTCTTTATTACTGCTTTCTAGAAATCAGCTATGGTATCAGTCTTTCATTCCTTTTAGACTTTGTAGGAAATTATGTCATTTGTAGTTGAGCAGTTACCTGACAAATAATAGTTCCTTTCACATGTTACACTATATTTTGCATTAGTGCTGCTCTCAGGGGTGAGTCTGATGCAAAAGTGCAGCTTAGTAGCTGAAGCAGTTTAGAAATGGAAATGGTGTGCATTCCACTCAGGCCAATACAACAATTGAAGGCAAATCATCTGTGCTTGAGGTGTCCCATTGATGAATAGGAAGCAGAAACAGAACCCCAGTAAAAGTAGAATTTCATTTCACAGCTGACACTTAGTGTAAAAGACTGTTGTAACAAGAAATTGTCCCTGTGTATATGTACTTCTCTTTTATTTGCAATGGTTTTACAGTTATCCATGGGATGATGAATGATCCTCTTCAACATAAACTCACAGACTCTTACAGTTATGATCCACTTTCTTGTTGAGAATGCTCTTGAGACTTTCTAAAATATCATATAATTAGACATAGCTGGTTTGATGAGATAAGTGTTCAAGCCCACAACCTTTACTTATGAGCAGTAGCATACTTGTTTTGGACAAAAAGAAGAGCCAAGTTGCAATGCATTTGCAAACTTTAATGAAAAATATAAAGTAGGAGTAAGCTACCATAGTGTATGGTTCAATGGGGGTAGCAATTCTTGCTGGCATTAGAGGAATCCCATCAGTTTTCCTTAGATACTGGATATTGGTTCCAATTAATTAACCTGTACTAGAGAATGATATTACCCCTTTGTTCTTAATAAATTACATTAATTTAAATAAACAATGTAGCAGGCCTGACTTGGTAATTGCTTTAATAACTAAATCAAAACTCATTAGAAAATGTAATTATTGGTAAGTGAACCATAAAGAATATGCAGGAACAAAAGGTATAGTTGTAAATTGGTTAACCCCTAAACAGAGATACAGCTTTTTTAAAGAAATGCATATCTTAACGGACCTGACACAGCAAGAGGGACAAAAATGAAACTAACAGACCACACTATGTAGAAATAAGAAAACCGGCTACTTATAGATTTATAGGTTGATACAGTTTACAAAGTACGCTCCATGGACAATAATCACCTTGCCAAACCTCATCTTCAGAGGGTACCTACTGCCTTCAAAATGGCAAAACAAGTCTGGTCTCAGATGAATTTACAGGACTCATCCAATTATCAAGGTTTATTTTAAAGAAAGCGTGGATATCACGCTCTCCTATGTGCAACAGAAGAATACAGCTAAGTGAAGTACTAAGTAACAAATTTGTCATCCTGGTGCACCTTGCATATTCATTAATGAATATTCAAATTTTCAGCTTGAATATTTATGAATCCATTTGTTTTGTGGAGGTGTTGGGAGATTAGTGGGGACTTGAATCCTTAACAAAACAGAATGACAGACATAAGTTACACTGCAGGAGGCTATAAGAGAGTGACAATAAGAATAAAGCTTCAAGCTCATCTTGGTAGCTGAGGGTCCTTAATGTAGTGACGTCATTAGTACCAACCCTCTGGAGTTGTTTTGGCTGCAAGATGTGTTTGGATAGATATATACTAAAAGGATATTATATTCTAGAATTGGTCTGACCAGAGCAGAGTTTAGAGCAATGATCATTTATTTTTCTTTGCTTGGATCAAATAAGTTTACCTTTTAAATGGGTTAGACAAAAGCATTTACTGACTACTGCTGCTATGCAGTAGGATAACAGCAGGGAGCTGCTTACAAATGTACTGAGATGCCTGACAGCTTTATCAGTGGACTGAGGTACTGCTCATACTCAGTGGACTGTAGTACTGTTCATACTCAGTGGACTGAGGTACTGATCATACTCAGTGGACTGAGGTACTGTTCATACTCAGTGGACTGTGGTACTGTTCATACTCAGTGGACTGTGGTACTGTTCATACTCAGTGGACTGAGGTACTGCTCATACTCAGTAGACTGAGGTACTGCTCATACTCAGTGGACTGAGGTACTGATCATACTCAATGGACTGTGGTACTGTTCATACTCAGTGGACTGAAGTACTGATCATACTCAATGGACTGTGGTACTGTTCATACTCAGTGGACTGAGGTACTGATCATACTCAATGGACTGAGGTACTGATACTCAGTGGACTGTGCTACTGTTCATACTCAGTGGACTGAGGTACTGCTCATACTTAAAGCTGCTGTACAGATTTGATTACCAACGCTGACAATGCTACACTTCTGTGCACCTGATTGAAGCATATTTCTAATATACCACTGATGTGGATTCTTTAGGCATTGCTGTAGTAATCCGGTATTAGCTAATGAGTGAATGACAACACACAACAGCAAATTTAGTTAGCCATATATCTGGGTTAGTGGTTGGGAGATCTGAGATGTAGATACTAAACAGCAGCATCCTGTTAACAGCACACAGTCTCAATTCTCTGTTGTGACTGCCATAACGATTCATGAGGGGTGGGGGTGGGGGGTTACATTCCAGAAGATGGCATACATCTAAAATTTTAGTAATACCCCATGGATTAAATGTTTACTGTTCAGAGTAAATAAAAAGATGGTGCGTAATCTGATGAGGGAAAAAAAATGGTAAAATGACATTAGCCTTATTTGTGCAGTCATGTGTGAAGAAAGTAACTGTGCTACTGTATGTTTATTTTGACCAGGAATGACTGTACAAAGAAAGCACATTGCTCAAAACTACTACATATGTAATCCTTATCATAATATCGCACTGAAACAAGCTGTGCTGGTTATAAACCTCTAGGTAGATTATGAAGCACGACTGGGGCAGAGTTGCTCAGTATCAAAAGAACAGATTATGGCCTGTGTAACAGTTACAATCTTATTCAAGACTAAGTAGTTAAGACCATAGAACAAGACTTGGGTGGTTTATTTTAGTATCAAAAATGTGCATTTCTTAGGATAGAAAGAAAAGAAGATATCATGTTAAGAAGTAACAGGAATTATTTAGTCGGGCTGACAAAGGTTTAAATATTACAAAATAAGGGGATTCTCTCCGAACAAGAAGAGGCGTAACTGTAGAGTGCTACAGAGAAAATAAGGGAGTATCTAGGTAATATGCACGAGTGTAGACAGATTGCAGTTAAGCAACTATTTTTTGATAACTCCAGTGCACAAAAGCTTTTAGCACAATGACTTAAGGAACAGAAAGTAGAAAGTGTTGTGACCAAATGTAGGCAGCCTACAACAAGAAAAATTACCAGTGATCCTGTAGAGGTATTAGATCTGTTTCAGAAATTTTATGAAAAATTGTATAAAGCAGATAATTGTGGAAATCAAGGAAAAGAACAAGTGGAAATTTTTATGGAATACTTAATTATGCCAAGGTTAGAGGTAGGTGAGGCTCAACAACTAACAGTTAAGACAGGAGAAGAGAAGATAAAAATGGAAACATATATTCAATATGCAGGAAAATCTCCAGGAATAGATGTTACTCCTGTGGACGTTTGACAGCTAGGAGGGAATAAAGTGATAACGATCTGGAAGGCTTTGCTTAAATGTAATTTACAAGGAAGGGGAAGCATCTTCCTGGAAGAAAGCTGTGGTGGCTGTAACACCTAAAGATAGTAAACACCTATCAGAACCAACTTCATATAGGCCCATTTCAATTTTAACCCACAATTATAAAGTGTTTATGTCTATAATCGCTAAATGAATGGCAAAGTTGCCAAAATTGGTAGATATTGGTCAATGTGGTTTTGTTGAGGGGATGCAAATGAACATTGACCCAGAGAGAGGCAGAATGTAAGAAAATACCACTGTTGGTGGATCTTGATGCAGAGAAAGCACACAAGAGACTAAGTTGGTATTTTATGAGGAGGGTAATGAAAGCATTCATACTCCCTGATACAATTTATTTAGTTATTTATTGACATTTGATTACCGGGAAAATCCAACTGGGTAGAAGCCTACTTTCAGCAGAGACCCGGGGAGAAAAGCTCCAAATTATTGCAAAACATTTTAAGAACAATACTTTTACAATCTTCGAAAATAAAACAAAACATCTGCAGTTTAAATAATTATAACAAATTAGAGATGATATAAAAACATTGCTTAAAAATCGATGCATGTTACTTGAAAATCATTTAATATTTGGAGAAATTTTAGACAGTTTGTAGAAAAATTAAAGGTAAGTTAGTCTAATGCAAACTGGAATTGCAATATGAAGTGAGGAAAAACAGGCTTATGGTATATTTAGAGAGAAAGTCTGGGAAGATAATTTGATAGACATTAGGAAGTAAGTAAAGAAGGGAGACTAAGGAGGTATAAGGAATGAAAAGGTACTTGTTCACATTTAGAGATATATAGTTTATGCTGGTTTTGAGCAAGAACATAGCCAAATTTTAGTTAGGAAGTCTTTCAGACTGGTTTTGAAAGATGTGAGGGAAAGTATTTACCTGATGGATACAGATGTTTGGAACTGGAGTTCCAGGCCATAGTAGCCTTGTATGAATGCAGACAGTACCCAGCAAATCTGACTATATAGCAATGACCAACTGTGAACATAGTTGTGTAGAATGTTTTTTACTGCGGGACAGCCAAATGGAGGCTGGATAATTTTATAAGTTGTAAGAAGCTGTATATATATGTTGTTTGATGAGGCAGTTCTAATCAATACACCTTTTTAGTGCTTTATGGTGGTGGGCTCTGAGAGGGATATTTTCTGTACATTTAGCAACTTTGTTATAACATTGTACAAGTTTTAATTGTTGTGAAGTTTGGTGGTTAGTGAAGATGGAAGCTCCATAAAGAAGTGTGGTGTGGTGTGGGGATGAGATAAGTATTAGCAAGTGCCGTTTTAGTTGTGTCAGTAAGTGTGGTGTGGGGATGAGATAAGTAGTGTCAAGTGTAGTTTTGGTTGCATCAGTACGTGTGGTGTGGGGATGAGATAAACAGTGGTAAGTGTAGTTTTAGTTGCGTCAGTTCTAAAGTATTTGGATCCCTAGTTTTTGATGAGTTGAATAACAACTCTTCTTCTTAAGACTTAAACCTTGTCTGTGATATAAATAGGACCTGCTGGAGAGGCATGTATGTATCCCAGAGATTACCATATCTCTGGAACAGGCTCCCCATCCATGTGAGGCAGAGTTCCTCCCTAACCCAATTCAAATGCAACCTGGACAATTGGATGGTGAACAGGAAATTCATCCCTGCTTTGACCCCTATGTCTTTAATGGACACAGGCAACCTGAAAATGGTTCACTTGCCAGGCCCTAGCTTGTAAATGTTTCATCTTCCAAGCCCCTGCTTATACTTATCAAGGGTGTCAGATCTTTTTAGAGATTTGAGATGTATGGCTAGGCTAAAAAAGACCCTTGTGGTCATTAGCCTAGTAAACATGTATGAACAAGGTTAAATAGGGGGATATATGCGGGATTGGAGGTGAAAATCACAGTGGGGTGGTTCCTTTCTGAAAAGTTGTATCTGAATAGAGGAACCAAGCAGGGCTGTCCTCTTTCCCCTTTATTTGTTTTATATTTTGAGCCATTGGCAAAGAAAATAAGGGACTCCGATATTCAAGGATATAACTTTTATGGTAGTCAAGAAAAGTTAGCTTTATTTGCATATGATATTATTTTGTACCTGATAAGACTAGAAAAAGGACATCTTAGTGTTTAGGAACATATTGAGACTGTTTTGAGTCTTTTCAGGATATAAAATTAATGAACTAAAACAAAGGCTATACCTATAAACTATGTACTCACACATGAATTGCTACAGCATTACCAATATTTATAGGGAAATGATAACATGAGCTATTTAGGATTATGGATTAAAGAGGATTCTGTTATGGAAGCTAAGGATATGCAGGAAGAGACTAAAGCAAATGTAATACAAAAACTAAGGGACTCTGGTTTATGGATATGGACTGCAAAATACAAGCAGTGGAAATGTTGTTAGTCCATTTAATTTTATATACATAGCTTTATATACAGGTCAGGTATGTTTTTATCAGCCAGAAGATAAGTTTTGGATAGTAATTAACAAAGAGTTGAAGGATTTTATCTGTGAGGTTTAGAGGGCAAGCGTCAAGTGGGATACACTGATCCTTCCACTAGAACAAGCTGGTTTAGGATTACCAGATTTTAAGGTATATTTTAGAGTTACACATTTAAGGCTCATATACATAACAGAATCAACTGCAGTGGTGGTGCTGCGGTAGCGTTGTCGCCTCACAGTATGACGTTGTCCTGTTCGATTCTCAGCTAGAGCGTCTTCTGTGTGGAGACATGGGTGAATGGGCGTACCTTCATTGAAGGTTGTGTGTCAGAGCTGGCAACTCGGCACGTAAAAATCTACTGCCAATCATTAGTGGATCGGAGCTCCGCTGTGGCGACCCCTAACCGGGAAAAGCTGAAAGACACAATCAATACATAACAGAATCAGAAAGTGTTAAGGTATGATGATGAAGGGGTGGGAATACAATAAATGAGGAGTTTGTGGGACTTTGGATACAGAAAGTTAAGGACAATAACAACCACACGGATTATTATTTTTCTAAAGTAGCAGAAAATATTCTATGAAGTAAGTCATCTCAAGAATGTTAAAAAGAGATTTTGCTGATATGGATGGCTACGATTAGGAGTACAGAGAATAGGCAAGAGGCATCTGAAATTTACTGGAGAAAACTGACACAGCCATCAAGGTATTGAGAGCAAATAACTAGAGAGTGAAAGGTAACAGAGTGAGAAGAAGCCAGGAAGACATTTGGACAGCAGGCTACAGACTGACTTCCTTATCAGGGATTGATATCTAAGTAAATGAAAAAAGAAAGGGATATGGGAATCCTAAGAGAAAGACCTGCTCTGATGATGTTTTTAGTTGAATCTAGAAAAGAAGCTGCTGCTAAAAAATGGATAGTTAGTAGGGTATATAGAACATCAGAACTTTAGGAATCAATCAGAGGAAGTTAGAAAACATTGTGCAGAGAGAATGGATAAGCAGTTCACAAGGAAACAATGGTAGGATGCCTTTAAGCCTGCCAAATATTCAACAAAGTCTCGAAAAAAAGGACTGTTGTTTGGAAGTGTTTGCATATATATTTCTATACCCCAAGCAGACTTAAAAGAATTCTTCCTCAAGTAGATGACAAATGTTAGAGATGTGACGGGGAAAAAAGCGATAGATGGGAATATATGTTTTGAGAATGTAACGAGTTAGCAGACTTTAGAGAATAGGCTTACTGTGCATCAGTACCCTGACTGGAGAATGAATGTTCTCCCCCAGGTATTAATATACAAGTAATGCCCACTGAAAAACATGTCTGCCAATTCACGTCGGCATATCAAGGTGCTGTGGAGCTCAGACTGAGAAAACGGAACGCCCACCATTATTTTACACTTGCTAAGCAGCGCTTCTGCTGTTTAACAAGTGTAAAAAGAAAAAGGAAAAAAGACAAAAAAAAAACTGTGTGTGTGTGTGTGTGTGTGTGTGTGTGTGTGTGTGTGTGTGTGTGTATGCGTGCATATGAGTGAATGTGAGCGCGATCAAGCTGTTATTTTACACTCACTAAGCAGCGCTTTTGCTGCTTATTGAGTGTAAAATTTAAATATAAAAGAAAAAAGGTCTGTGTATGTGTATGTTTCTGCATGTGTTTATGATTCTCTGTGTTTGTGAATGTGTGCATGAAAGTGAGGTGTATGCGTGTGTGTGAGAAAGAGTGTGAAGAGTGACAGCGATCCAAACCTGGCAGCAGCAGTCAAGAGGTTGATGTACCTCTTTTCTCTTATTAAGTTAGATGAATAAAAGATAAAATAAAGGGGAGGAAAGGCTCAAAACAGGACCATATTCCTGTTTTAAAAAATCCACGCACACACAAAGTGCACGCAGTAATAGGACGTGTTCTAGCATGCATTTTCTGAAATACAGGTGAGGGGGGTGTGGTGTCTGTGTTACAGAAGGAGAGACAGTGAGATAGATGGCACACTGGCAGCAGCAGCAAGAGGTTTGTGTACCTCTTGAGTTTCTAAATTGGAACAAAGGGGAAACAAAGGCTCCAAAATAGGAATAGATTTTAAATAAAAAATTAAAAAGTAAGTTAAACAACAAGATTTGTGTTAACATGAATTTTCTGAAGGAAATAAAGTCTGAAAGTCAAATGTATGCCATGATTTAGTGACTTCATTCCCAAAATTACTGGCAAGAAACCATTTTAGCAATAAGTGAACAAAAAATAAAGCAAACATCTAGATATTTTTTTAATCCTATATTTTTGATGCAAAATGCTTTCTCTAACACCATTTACATATACTACAGCAAATTAGAAAGATTAGGCAGAGGAACTATTTTACATTCAAAATATATAAAAAATAATATAGTAATAAAATAAATATAAATAAGTAAGTAAACACACCTCAATTTTACAGAGAATTCATTCTCTAAGTGCAATAATGCCCTCCAGGGTGTGTGTTAATGTGTAATTAATGCCCTTCCAGGGGGTCACAACGCCCATGGGCGGGCATTAACTACATATTAACACACACCCTGGAGGGCATTCTTGCTTTCTTAAAAACTTCTGTACTCTGTTAAATATTGGGTGAGCAAATTGGTGTAACTAAGGAAATTACTTTTTTGATCTGGAATATAGGACCTGAATTGCCTAGACACAGAAAGGACTTGTTAAGTTTAATTCTGATAGTTGCTGAAAAAAGCAGTTACTAGAAAATGGAAATGAAACTCTAAACCAAGTGTATCTGAAGTATTGAATGGTGTAAGAAAGATAAAATAACTGGAAGTGGGATATTTAGAAAAGGGTAGAAGCAAATTATTTAGAAAAAAATGCAAATTAGGGAAACAATATATGCAGAATAATAGAAGTATAAACTGCAAGTAGACTTACAGAGCAGAAACTTTAATAAAACAACATATTGTTGTTTTATTAAAGTTTCTGCTCTGTAAGTCTACTTGCAGTTTATACTTCTACTTTTGCACATTTTTTGCTGTACCTGACTGTAACCTCTACCGAAGTGCAGTAGCCCAAAGGAACACTCGATGCTTCTGAAAAACTTTTAATGTCACACAGAAGTATACACGTAAACGCGTTTAAATTCACAATACTCTCATGCGTTTTCATCCATAGAAATGGACTTCATCAGACAACCATTGATGTTTAATTACCCAATTATATATCAACACTCATTAAACTTGATCCAATAGAAACTTTAAAAAGGTTATTTGTCTTTTGAGTGCTGTACACGTTTCCTTTGATTGGTTATACTGTACCTGACTGTACTCTGGACTCGTTTTTTGACTCATATGCAGAATAATACTTTGGAGGAGGAGTGAGGTTTAAGGGAAGGCAGGAATTCATTTGTAATGTTGGATTGATGATAAATATACAAAAGAATATATGAGATGTATAAGATTTGCAACTGGGAACATGTTGATATGGTTTGTCTTCTCTCAAATAAATGTATGTTTACCTATGCCTTAAGTGATAATGCAAGTGTAATTCAATAAAGGTGTTAAAAATAAAAACAACAAAAAATAAAAAGTTCATCTGATCTCAGATGACTATCATTCAAAGTTTTTGGTTGTATATTTAAATGATAATATTAGTTGTGATGCCATCACTGCAGTTAAAGCTATATTTTTAAGACATGGTATTCCACAATCTGATGTATCAGATTTTCAGAACAATGGGCATTTCAACATATAATGTGCCATCCCTACAAAACAAAGTGCAGTGGCCAAGCAGAGAGAACGAGAGCAATGCAAATTCTAAGCATTTAATTACATTTTATAGCACTAACTGTGTTATTATTCTACAGATTTGGACTTAACATTACTATAATGTAAAAAATAATCCACTGCAAGATGATGTCTATCATAAGTTCAATTACACATGTATCTTAGAATAAAAGAAGGTGTTTCTAAATCTACTTTATTGCTGACTCCTGAAGGACAAAATCAGGTTCATGGGAGCATGAAACAGAGTAATTCAAGACAAAGATTATACTATTGCACTCCATGACTTTATATTCCCTTCCCTACCTGCTGACGTCCATGGTGTTCCAGCCATGGGGGTGTAGTAGTGGTGAAAGCAAGGACTGATTGGAGCAGTTCCAAACATCTGATGCTCAACTGGAAGGATTATAAAGGGCTTAAAACCTTGCATCAGAGTGACATTGAAAACTAAAAAAAGCTATTTTTTTTTTTTAATTAGTGTGAGTTGCCAAGATAGTGTGTTGTTCAGAATGCAGATGACAAGGTGCTGCAAAGAAACAGAAAGCATCTGTACAATTTGAAAAAGTGTCAGAGTCACTGAGACAAAGCATTTTTTTTTTTGAATTTCAAGTATCAAAGGATGTGTAGTGAAATAACCTAAAAGATGGACTAAGAGGCATTTGGTGTTCTAATGACAAAAATATCTCTCTGAATCAGAGCTCCCAAATGTCCAGATTTTTGAAGACTGTTCAGATTTTTGGATCATGTTTTTGATCTGTTCCTCATAAAATCTGTGTTGTCCTGGCAGATCAGTGAGAATTGAATTCATGAAATAATAAGACACTTGAGTTTCAGACTTCATACCCTTCAGAAAATGTATGACAACACAAAACCTTTTATTCTAGCAACATTCTAAGTTTCTAAGAACTTTTTTAAATGTGTCCTTGTTTGGGGGCCCTTTGTCTTCCCATTATTTTTGGCTTTGCAAAGAGGTTGAGAGGTATGCTCTGAACTACCAAGAAGAGTAAGGTCCACCATCTATCACGGTAGTGAGGGGAAAGATTTAGCGGGTTGAGCTGAAAAAGTATGACAGATACATCAGTGGATGTACTTTTAAGATGAAGTTAAGGAGTTGACTTAGTAGTGGGAGGCAACAGTGCCTTCTGAGTGAGTTGCCTTCTGAAGTGTTTGCTATATTGAAAGATTACTTGACTTTATAAGGAATAGGGTGTGTCATTAATGTTAATATGGCTGAGAACTGCATTTAGCAGAAATTTACACCAATTAAAATGAGGTTATTGCGGGGGGGGAGGGGTACGTATTTCCCCGGGAAACAATGACATCAGAGTTGATTATATGAAGTAAAGGGAAGTCAAAGCCCTTTATAAGAGGATATTGACCCACAGAAAAAAAAATCAAATTCTGCTTTAGACTGTGATTTTTTTTTCAGTAACAGAACATGATAAAAATCACAGCTGGACTTAACTATTGCCATCATAACACTATAAAAATATAGTGCATCATGAAAATATCATACAGGTCCTAATAACTGCAATTCTTCTTTCACTTGTGATTAGTAATATATGCATGTGATACTAGCTTAGAGTAACATGAAAGCACAGTGGATTTGTTGATTTAGATCACAGTACAATAAGCAAAACCACATTAGAAATCAAAGAGAAGAAAACTGTCATAACATTTTAGAAAACTGTAAGACAATGGATATATTGCCCAGGAAAAAACAGACCATAACATTAATTGAGTAAACATCTGCTAAAAGGAGAAATACAGGAAAGAGAGCTGCACAGAATAATTTCTGATGTTGATTTATATTTGCTTTGGTATCTTAGTAAGACCATTAATCTATCAGACCTTCTGCAAGTGCAGCTTAGGTTATTGGTACTAATAAGTGTTATATGTGACTGCAGCAGTAAAGAATTAACCCAGTAAATGACTCAACAATTGACAAAAAAGCAATTTAGAGCAAACAACACAGAGAAGACTTTCCAATTGTTTATGTCTTTCGGCTTTTCCCGGTTAGGGGTAGCCACAGCGGAACTGCGGTCCGCTAATGACTGGCAATAGATTTTTACGTGCTGGCTTGCCAGGCTTAATGTACAACCTTCAACAAAGGAACGCCCATTCATGCATGTCACCACACAGAAGACGCTCTAACTGAGAATCGAACGGGCAACGTCTGTCAGGCGACAACGCTACCGCAGCACCACCACCGCAGTCAGAGAAGACTTTCCAATAATGTAATTTCATAGCTATGGAGCATGGAAACAAAATTCAAGCAAAGATTACCAAAAAAAATGTAAACAGGGACCTAGATACCTCATGATGTAGTGGGAATTAATTCTGTCACCTTTCTATAAAAGGAAGGAAGGGCATACGTTGCCAGTAAGGCGCTATGCCTATATGCTATGTGCGGTGCACACACTGTGATAGAAAAGCAGCAACAATGACAAATGCAGATTCCTCACAGGCTACCATTTGCAGCGCATCTGGCTGATATACTACTAGTCAGTTTTCACCTAAGGGGACCCAGAATACTCATCCTATACTTTTCCTAGAAAAACGAACCCCAGAAAGAAGGAGAGGGTACACTGTAGTTCTGGAGGAGACGTTGATTTCAGGTGAGCCAGATTATAGTTGCATCTTTGCATACTGTTACCAGTCTAGCTGTCTGGTTCTTAATGGCATTAAGGCAGGCAAACAGTATGATAAGAGGTGTAAAGCTATATTTGGCTATGCAAGGACATCAGCAAAGGAATCACAAAGAATCTCATCACTGTATGAATGAGTCAGTACAGCTTTGTTAAAACTCTAGACCTCATTCATGTTTCAGTGTACTTTGCACTCTGGGAGAAGTATCAAACCAGTCTCTATCTCTAACTTGAAATGCCTTCTCTTACAGCCTGCTTTTGGTGCAAATGTTTCCTAAAACGGATTTCTCTATGATTCAGGTGAAGAGAAACAGACTGTTTTGGGGCATAAAAACAGCAAAACACGTTTTCTATCTGTCAACACAGTTACGTTTTTCCTCACTTTGCTACAAAGGAACATTTTTATCAGTTAATCATTTAATTGTGTATTAATTTTTAGGGTTTTTTTGGTGTATGTTGGGGGGGCAGGATGCATAATCTCCCCAACTATCAAAAAACTAAGTACACATTAGGTTAGTTTTTCTCCACAAAATGGAGCACTAAGCATGTTATTTGTTTTAGTAACCCACTTTTCTCCCCGGGGTCTCTGCTGAAAATTGGCTTTGTTCCAAGTCGGACTTTCCCGGTTAACAAATGTTAAGTAAATAAATACATAATGAAAATCCAACTGGGCATGATCCCATTTTCAGTGGAGGCTCAGGAAGAAAAGCTCCACATAAGGTTACATAACATTTTACATTACTTGTGCATTTAAGCCAAAGAATGACATTCACATTGATCTAAAGTAATACCAACATGGCTGTTACAAAATTTTAAGGGCATTGTATAAAAACAGCTGGCTAAAATACAAGTTTTACAGACACATAAGTTGTAGTGGTTAAAGTTGCTTAAGGACATCAACAGTCGGTTAGTAGAAGGTGTGGTGAAAAGACTGTGTGTGGAGAAAAGGTGAGGGATAGGAAAAGACAGAGAGATGTGTGAAAAAGACATTAATTAAGAAGATTTTTATGACATGGGTGAGAGTGAGAGTCCTAAGATATATGTTGAGGAGTAGTGTTAAAGTGTGAGTGAAGGTGCTGTGTAAGTAGTGGATAGTGGGAGAGAAAGAGCGTTAAGGTGGGAGCGCATGTTGGACTTGGACATTAATAATTGTTAGTGAATAAATATGTATGGGACTTAGCTGGGTTTGGAACAAGGCCACAACCGGGTATTATCTAGGTGCTAAGCTGAGTTTTGAAGATTGGTAGTTTATCTATTAATTTGACTGGGTGAGGTATAGGACTCCAGATTTTAGAGATGTAATTGGAGTATAGAGTCACCAGTGCTGTTGTTTGATTTGGTTAATACCAAGAGGGATTTGTTAACTGATTGTAGGTGTGTGCTATTAGAGGAAAACTGGAGTGCATTTTGGAGTGTGGGGCATTTTTCTGGCTTGTAGATAAGTTTTTGAGCAGTGGCTTGCTGGGAAAATGTTAAATAATAGGATAATTCTAACCAGTTTAATTCTCTTAGTACAATGCAATGGTGGGTATTTGCAGCAAATTTGCCTGTTTTGTTATTGTATGCATCAATTTTAATTTATCACTTTTATTGTAGTTAGTAACAACTGGAGAGGCTTTCAGTAGAGTTGAAAGCAGATAGGTTCTAGTGATTGATTATCCAGTGGAGTCGATAAGATGTGGCTCGGTCCTATACAGAGACTACAGCTTCATGTGCAGTTTTTAGATAACTTGAGACAAATGTCAGTCAAACTTTAGTTTTTCAAAAATGAGTACAACTAGTACCTTAGATTTATTTGGGATACTGTTTCTAGTTTGGTGTTGCTGGATGACTAGGTGTAAAAGAAGGATGTTAGTTCAATATATTTCTTGGGTGCAAAGAGCATTAATTTAGTTTTGTTAGGATTTAGTACTAGATAGAATATAGTTAGCTAGGATTCAGTTGCAGTGAAAGAGAGCAGAGTTATTTCTTTCAGTTCTGGAGTAGATTGTGCAGAGCAGATGATTGTAGAATCATCTGCATCCTGCACAATAGAGACAAATTCAATTTTTCAGTAAATTTAGCACTTACAGATAGGAATAGGTAGCCTAGCACATGAGGTAAAGTTGCACACTTAGTAAGCAAAATGCAAAACAGGCACAGACACTAGTACTTACTTTTCTTAATATACAGGACACATTACTAACACTACAGGCAAGGGCTTTTACCTGTGATCATTTCATGCCCAAAACACTTTAGGGGCCCAAATTCTGAGGAAATGTAATATCCACATCACCCTCTGCTTTTTCCTAACAACACTAACTACTGTGAAGCCATTCAAAACTAAATACAGTGGTATGTTCCCCTAGTAGGAGTCAGTTAATGTATAAGTGCAGAACCACTGACTGCAGGATAAAGAGATTTGATAGTTACAGCCAGTCGCAACATTTTGAAACTAAATGATATAATAATTACTTTATATATTTTATTTAATTGACTGCTTAAAAACTCACTAACCAAAGGACTTTCTTGGCAATCTAAGGAACAGAGGTGTTTCAAAACAGTACAATCCAGAGACAAATTAAACAGGAGACATTAGACGTCTTTCCCAGTATAAACAGGAAAGAAATCGTGTGTAACATAAAAGTAGTGTATGAGAAAACGTTGCAGCAGCAGCAACCCTAGACTGATGGAATACATACATCTGAGCAGCACCCCAAGAATGATGGGAATACATGCATCTGAGCGGCACCCCAAGAATGATTGCAATACATATATCTGAGCAGCACCCCTAGAATGATGGGAATACATATATCTGTGCACCACCTCTAGAATGATGGGAATACATATATCTGTGCAGCATACCTAGAATTATGGGAATACATATATCTGCGCAGCACCCCTAGAATGACGGGAATACATATATCTGTGCAGCACCTCTAGAATAATGGGAATACATATATCTGTGCAGCATACCTAGAATGATGGGAATACATATATTTGAACAGCATCCCAAGAATGATGGGAATACATATATTTGAACAGCATCCCAAGAATGATGGGAATACATACATCTGAGCAGCACCCCAAGAATGATTGCAATACATACATCTGAGCAGCACCCCAAGAATGATGGGAATACATATATCTGCACAGCACCTCTAGAATGATGGGAATACATATAGCTGTGCAGCACCCCTAGAATGATGGGAATACATATAGCTGTGCAGCACCCCTAGAATGATGGGAATACGTATATCTGCGCAACATCTCTAGAATGATGGGAATATATATATATATATCTGCTGTTCAATATAAAATTTCTCACTTGCACACGCTTTATTGCATCATTGCATAATTGCTTGTTTATTGTTGTTTGCTTGATATAACAGTGGGTTATTTTTTCTTGCTTTGATGTCCTAGAAGATAACATCTTCCTAGGAAAAGAGTGAAAAGGCTTTTCAGTATATTTTGCTGACTGGTCTTCCCCCTAGTTGAGATAACATCAGAGTGAGAATTATAAAATAAGGAAGGTACATAGTTCAAAATCCACCACATGCAGTTGCAGAGATTGCTTGTCCCATACAAAAAGGTTTTGCCTGTGTATGTGTGTGTGTGTGTGTGTGTGTGTGTGTGTGTGTGTGTGTGTGTGTGTGTGTGTTTGCTTGCAAACTTCCCAGACTCAAGTATATTATGAATGGATGTGTACCCAAGCTCTGCTTCTGTTCTGTCTTTGCCATGCATTTCTGAAATGAGCTGTGAAGTTTTCAAGATTTGCTGTGGCACCCAATCCCATGTAGTAGCATGTAACTTTTAACTATAGGTTGTCATTTGCAATATAAGAGGAATGATAAATGAGCATAGTCAACCTTAGGTCAGGTTGCACTGTAATAGATATAAGCATTTAATCTGTAGAAGTTTTAAGTGCAGAAAAAAATAAGTACTTCAACATTGCATTCAAAAGTTAAAGTACACAGGCTAAAAGGGCAGGAAGGCTTAGATTTTGAATGGTGGTTCTTGGATACTGAGGAAAGTCTACATTAAATCACTGTGAAGTGGGCTTATATTGCTTGCTCACTGGGTTCGGAGTGACAGTAGGAGGTTGAAAGTTTATGGAAAGAGTTTGTAGGAGCTAATCCCATTCAGCGATACAGCAGTAGTGTTTATGGAGGAAGACATTCACAGCTATTGTAGTTCTGCCTGTCTTTTTAGTTTTCATATTAAGGATGTAAGAGCACACTGAGTCTGTCAAATCATAAAACATTATAACAAATAATCGATACTTGACCCATTTATTCTACATGATATCTTACCAACTTAATGGATGTCACAAGTCCTTGTTAAGTAATTGCTTATTTTTCCTACACTCCATTCTAATTTTTTTTGTGTGTCCCAAAAAGCTCATGAATGCAATTACAATTTTCATCCTGCTGCTTCTTGAAGAAAGCCACTGCAGGCGTCCACTACCTCTGTGTGAAAAAATGCTTCCTAATTTCATCACTGGGCCATAATGCCTTGAAAATTGCCTCCCTTGTGTTTGTGTAATGTTTGGGTGCCCTGTATTTATTTGAGGAATAATCACCTGATCGTAGCTATTCAGGGTTGCTGTCTGCTCCAGATTATTGTGCACCATTTTGAGTAGCTTCTCCCTTCCCTAATGCTGTTTGACCATGGATCTGTAAGTCAGGTAGGGGGATGCAGGTGGGTTCGCCTCTTACAAACACTTTTCTTATCTCTGTTATTAGGCTGTGTGTGACTTTACTGTTTTTAGCAGTCATGATTACCAAAGCTATTTTCAAGTGTTCAAGTCAGTCTAACACAGTAGAATAACATTTCTTCCACTGAAAGATGTTTGTCTTTAAAACTTTTTTTCTTTTATGGTATACATGTTATGTTCATTAATTCTGTCATTAGACATCTTTTTTTTTTTACACTGTGTGCATTTATTGCCCTTTTTAGTACAGCTTTCTTTAGCGGGGTTACGTTGCTACTTTCATTTAGTTCAGTCACAAAGGAACTTTATATCTCTGCAGTAACATCTGCATGTTTCTGGGCTGAATTCATCTGAGTGTGTGACTAAGATCTTAATTACTGCAATCAAAAGCTCTCTAAACTGGAAGCTTACAAAAGTATGACCACTGATTTACACTGAACAGAATAATAAAACTATGTTTTAATTACCTGAAATTCCAAGAATTGTATTATTCTGTAGAAATTATAGTAATTCTGCTATGTTTTAGTATGTCTATAAATATGCAAAATAAAGCATGGTCCAGATATTGAGAGTTAAAACGGAATTTGGAAACGTAATAAGTAATTAAAAATACTGTTTCTGCACTGTTAATTGTGATGTGTTCTAAACATACCAAAGTGTATAATTTCCTTTGCTTCTCTCTCTGCTCAACTTGTCTGTACTTTTTCCTATTTATGAATAAAATATATAAAACAGTAAGTAAGGTCTAATTTCAGGTAGTGTTAAGCATTGACGCTGAGGAAATCTGAAACAGCTATCAGCCCTTCTCGGACCCTCTCAATGAACAAACTACTGTCAGATGACATCATCAAACCCTTTTTGCATTTTTGACATGAGGTCAGCGTGTTGTGTCAACCTTCGCCATCTCTCTTGATTCAATGCCACTCTCCTGCCTTCTTCAATAATTATGTCTGACTGCGGCAGGTCTTCTCTCACATACTCCATCCATCATTTTGCTAGATGCCCTCATTTCATCTTTCCCTCTTCCTGTTTGTCCCAAATCTTCTTCACCAGCTTGTTTTCTGCTTTGCTGCATATGTGCCTGAATCACAATAATCTGTTCTGTTTAACCTTCTCTGAAACTGCAGCTACTTTGACTTCTGCTCTGACATCCTCATTTCTTTATCTGTCTGAGGCACTTCATCTCCATCACCTCTAGCTTCCACAACTACTCTGCCTTTATTGCACAGCATTCATTGCCATACAGTAGTACTGGCTGCACCCCTGTTTCGTACCCCTTTCTTTTCTGCTTCTTTGGCATTCTTCTGTCACACACTACCCCTGACACGCTTTGTCAGTTGGCTGCAGTCCATCTGACTTTAGCTTTGACCTTCTTATTCAGACTTCCCTTCCCCTCTACCACCCCTCCCAGATACCTGAAGCTGGTCACCAGTTCCACGATTTCCCCTTCTAGCTCCATTCTCAGTTTCTTCTGATTTCCCCCATTTTCTGCCATTACAACTGTTGTATGTGTAGTCCATTTCAACTCATGTGCCTTCAGTTTTGCATTCCATTTCCCTATCTTTTGCTGTCATTCTTGTTCAGAGTCTGCCAGTACTGCCAGACAGCAACTTTGTCGATCAGTCCCATCTGTCCTGTTTGCTAATGTAGTCCATCACCAGTATGAACAGAAGTGAGCTCAGAGATGAACCATGATATACACCCACTCCCTGGTAATGCAAGCTGGGCAACTGGACACAGGCTGGCCAGTAGCTTACTGACCCAGGGCAGCTAGGCTTCATGGTGGGAAGACAATGGCTAATAGGAGCACATACACCCACCTCACTGTTAGCATGGGTCCCCAGTGTAGGTCTGAATAGTCTGGGTCCTCAACTCAGTTATCATTGGCAAATAGCGATGCCCATTTTTGACAACATTAGTCAACATGACCGGATCACGTAGAGCAAATTATTACACAATTTAGTATCTCATCCTCGTATGGCATGCAGTCTGTGATCCATGTTCTCCAGTCTAGATGAAACTGTACAGTACAGCTTATGCCCAAAGCGGTTGATTTACACAACTCTTCTCTCTATAGGGCACCATCTAGAGTCTGTGCTGCTGCCCACAACTGCATTCTTGTTTGAGTTTGAAACACTCAGTATGTTTTTGAGAGGTGGGAAGAACCCTACAGAGACCCTGGGAGAATATGAAAACTCCCTACAGGCATCAGCTGGAAGTCAGAATCAAACCTTTTATCTTGTGCATGGGAGGCAAAGAACTTAGCCATTAACCAAACTGACCTGAAGTCTAGTCAGAAGTGGCCTGTTTATATTCTTGCAGTGGCTCTCAGAAGATGTCATGGCAGAGAATTTACAGAATAACAATCTAAGGAGCAGAGGATACTATGTAATGCAGTCTCCATAGCATATCGCCTACTCCGAGGTGATCTCTGCCTAACATATAAAGCTATGTCAAACCCAGAGCTGTTGGACATGCTACACCTAATGAAATCCCAATCCCTCTGAGCTACACTCTCTAGGGACCTAAACCTTGTCACCACAATAAACAGGACATGCTGGAGGGATAGATTCCTGTCCCAGAGACTTCCTATACTCTGGAACAAGCTACCCATCTATGTCAAGCAAAGTTCTTCATTAGCACTCTTCAAGAAAAATCTTGATGAGTGGATGGGAAATAGGAAATACACCCCAGGGATCACTTCTGTGTCTCTGCTGGACAGTGGCACAGGAAAATAACTTTCTTGGGTGGCGTAAGCTATGGAACCTTGCTGGCTAGGCTTACATAGGCCCTTGGGCTGATAGCCTAGTACCTACTTATGAACTATCTTCCAGAAGAAATATCCTGATGGAGAGTTTTTTTTTTTTTTTTTTTTTTTTTTTGGTTTTAAGACATAAGCGCTTAACATAGTGTGTTTTGTTGTGTTTTTAATGGCTGTTTTATTAAAAGTCTCTACTGGATCTCCAGCTGACACTGATTTTTTTTCTTTTCATTACTCTGATGGAGAGTTTGATATAATGGTTAAGGTCTTTATGTTACAGATAGAAGATATAGGGTTTGATTCTGCCATCCAGTTATTGGCTAGGCTTGTAATAGTCTGCAGACTGATAGACTAGTATGAACCTATGACATTAAGGTTTTGAGCTATAGTTCCTCTGGTACAGGTTTTGATCCCTTCAGCCTTTGTTTACCTACTGTGTGACCTTGAGCAAGTTACTCTACAAGACATTGCTCCCTGGTCACCCGTGAAAATGGACTGTGTGTCAACTGGGTCTACCTGGTTAACAAATAGGATTGTTATTAAAGCCCTGATAGATCTGATGCACATTAGCAAAAAAAAAAAAAAAAAAACTAGAATTACTCCATCTAAGGACTTAAACCTTGTTGTGACATTAACAAAATGCATTGGAGGAACAGATATGTATCTCAGTCTCTGGAACAGACTCCCTGTTCGTGTGAAGCAGAGCTCTTACCTAAGCCTATTCAAATGCAATTTGGCACAATCGATTTGAAATCACAAATTCAGCCCTTGACTGTCACGTGTCCCTTATAGATAGGGACAGCTTGTAGATACCCTTGGCTACTGGCATATACCAAAAATCTTTAAGTCCTTTGGCATTAATAATTGGGAAAATTGGGGCATCAGTCGTTTGGCCTAAAAAGGCTCTAGGGAAGTTAGCCTAGTAACCTCTTATGATCCTTGTGAAGACTGGTAGAGAAGGGTGAAGGCTGCCAGCCTAGCCAGATAGAATTTTGCAGATAATTCTGTCATTTGTAAATATGGATGTAAACTACAGGCTGGTTGTCTTAAATGTAAAGAAATACTGTTACATGTGGAACTGGAAATAAATGTGACAACAGTGCACTCTACTGACCAAAGTAAAGCATGTGGTGACCCTTTGAAGTAGACAGTGGTGTCGAGGGATCTAGTTGAAGAAATTCCTTCTATTGTTTTAACCAAGAGTTAAATTGCTAGATTTAAACATGTAAATGTATTTTTATTGCTCTGTTCCTGACCAGCTGCAAGACAACAAAAGGGAGATGTTAAGAATGTAAATGCAGTTAATGTGTAGCCTGGGAATGCCAGGAAAGTGAAAAAGAATGATGTAATGTTTATCAGAACTGCAATAGCAATTTAAACAGAGAGAATCAGAAGGCATTAAGCATTTTTGTCTTGATCATCCAACTCATAGCACTCTGACTGTTTTCTTATGTAAGTTATCTTAGACTTGTGTTTTCTTTTAGGGATAGCTAGAAGCTAGAAAGATTAGACTAAGTGTTTTTCTGTTATGTCAGAACTGTACTACTGAATTATTAAAGTATTTCTGCGTGATCTCTGAACTCTTGACTAGCACTGACTGTGTAGTAGGAAGTATTGTCTTGTTGTTTTAATTATTTATTATTAAATATTTTAAAACCTTTTAACTGTGGCTGGTTTGTGTGGAGATGATTTAAGCTCTAGAGTACATTGCATATTTATAGAGTTTACTGTCCAAGTCACTCAAAATAAGCTTGACTGATTAGTCACACTTACCAACTGGATAATAATATTACACAGTAATAATTGGACACCCTTTTAAGGGCCTTTGAGTAGCTGATAAATATTAGCTGGGTGGTGGCAAGTGGTACTACCGTATAGTCTGGGTAAAAGAGACATAGCTGGAGAACCTGTGCCAGCCTTCCCTAGGAGTGTCTGTGTGGTTGTATAAATCTTATCACAAAGTGTGTGTGTGTGTGTGTGTGTGTGTGTGTGTGTGTGTGTGTGTGTGTGTGTGTGTGTGTGTGTGTCAGCTACTTGGACAGGGACACAAAGCACTCATTGGACAGAGAAGGTGCTGGAGATTTTAGCTTGCCCAGCTAGGCTGAGATCTGGAACTTATAGCTGTGCCATTGGGGAGTCTTATTGGGGACCTGGGGAGCAAGGGAGCGACCAGTCCCAGACTGACTATGATCTCTGTGTGATCTTAAAGGAAATTGCACTTTACTGTGGGAATCTGTTATCCTTTCCTCACATATGAGACACCGTCTCTGGTGTTAGTGGTGAGGATTGAGGCTCCTTGATTGCTGGGCCAGGGCACGGGCATCACAATCCTATTAATGTATGGATACCAGGTCTATAGCTGATCATTAAAGGTTTATTTCCACGATCCTTCATTCATCAACCCTAATAAAGTAAATGTTCACATCAGAGAACGTTCACTTCAATGAATGACTTCCTAATAGAAAGGAATGAGTTGCCCAGCATTCTGACCATCACACAAAGCACAGTATTTCAAACCCACCCATGAGGGGGGCTGTGCCCCCCACCCCAATTTATACATACCAACTCTGAGATTGCACTACAGTGGGGAAAAGGGCCAATTTATTCTGATGGCCAAGTCATTCTTTTCCATTTGTAAGTCATTCGTTGAAGTGAATGTTCACTGATGTGAATGTTTGCCATATTAGGGTCAATGAACAAAGGTTCGCAGAAATCACCCTTTGACAAAATGATATAGACTCATGGATACCAACTTGGGTCTCCACTGAAAAGAGGACACTGGCCTAGTGGGACTACCTCAGTCAACAAAAAATAAGGAATGAACATGTAGATAAGTAGGTAAATAAATACACAAAAGGCATAAATACATTTGATGCTTTAAAATATATCACATCCAGTAAAAATTTGCATTCATCTTATTTATAAAAGCTCTGTGGGAACTTGTCTTATCTGCTGTAAAATGTAACACGTGTTTCTGACCTTAATACAGATCGCATGCAAATATTTTTGCAATTGCCTTCAAATTGTTTTCTTTCTCGAAGAAACAGCCAGATGGAGACCACCATGATGTAAAATAAAACTAATTTATTGCGTAACAAGCGCTTTCACGTGCGTCAAAAGCACGCTGCCTCAGGTTTATACAATTTTACTCCATTAGATAGCTTTTTATATACTTCTAGACCATCCACTAATTAACTTTAATTTAATCAACTGATAAAATCATTTAATCAATTAAGCTGCTGAAATCAATAAGGCAGCTTAAAAAACAAGCATAAGTAAAGATGTTTGTTTGGTTATTTAAGACACAAAACAGTATTATTAAAATGTATTCATACATATATATTCATGTACATAACATCGTAAGAACATCATAGAACATCCTAGTCAAAATTCAATGGATATAAAATAAAAATAATAATAGAAATAACTATTATAATAGTATAAGATACATAAGATATATAAAAATATGTATAAATAAAAATATATATTGTATACATTAATGTAAGAATGTAAATAAAAAGGAAAGAAAAAAATTAAAGTACTCTAACAAAACTGCTGGTAGAACATAATGAGTGTATTAAATAAACTGTAATATGTCATATCCTAAAGTTGATCTGAAATTCTAATCACGTGCAGTTAGAACAGGTTTGATACTGATATATTGATTCAAACCTGGTTCAATGTGTGCCATCAATCTTAAAATCCATCTTAGCTCAACAGTTTCTAAGTAATTCATCCTATCACCACCTCTCTTATTAGAGCCTACCACCTGTATAACTCTAAACCTGAAGCTATGGCTAGGTTGAGTAGCAACATGTTTAGCTAAGGCATTATTTGGGTTTAACTTCTTAATATCATATATATGGTTATACACTCGGTCCCTTAGCCTTCTTGAGGTTATACCCACATAAAATGCTGAGCATTCTGTACATGTTGCTAAGTAAATCAGGTTAGTGGTTTCACAAGTAGCATAGAAGCTGGGTGTATAGATATAATTAAGAGAGGGATGAACAAACTGGTTGTCACTAGCTATGTATTTACACATATTGCACCTATTGCATGGGAATGTACCATGTCTCAAAATTTGCTTATCTATATTACTAGTTAATAAATCAATTTTATCAATACATAAAAGCCTCTTTAAGTTCTTGCTATTTTTATACCTAAAATTAGGTTTTGCCTCTATTAGTTTAAAACACCTATTGTCTACAAGTAGAACATTCCAATTTTTCTTAATGATATCAGTAATATAACTTATATCACTGGTATATCTTGTGGTAAAAAATACCTTATTTAAATCATAATGAGTCCTATATTTATGTTTAGTCTTAAAGTATCTTGGAACAACAGAAGCCTCTATATCCATAGGCATAGAACCCATGACAGAGCAATTTGACATACACAGCTGTGAAACATTGTAACCTCTCTCTTGAAATAACAGTCTTAAATAATCTAACTATAGACTCCTATCACTATTATTCCTACATAAACTAGAAATCCTCTTACATTGGCCCCTAACAATATTGGGGAACATATGGCGTGGATGCATACTATCATAGTGTAGTAATGCATTCCTCCAGCAAGGCTTCCTATATAAGGTGGTTGAAATCAAACCATCTGGGCTTTTATTTATTGTAATGTCAAGAAAATGTATCTCCTGAAACGATGTCTCCAATGTAAATCTTAAAAAATCAGTTGTAGATTCTAGATGAGTAACTAGATCATGTAATAAAGCTAAGTCTCCATCCCAGACAATTAATATGTCGTCTACAAAACGTCTATATAACAAAACATGCTAAAAAAAGCTACTATTAAACAAAAAAGTACATTCCCAATGATACATCACTAAATTTGCATAAGAGTTTGCACATGGGGTGCCCATAGCTACACCCCATGTCTGTGCATATAGTGCATCACGGTACATAAAGACGTTATTGTTCAATACTAAATCCAAGAGAGTACAAACAACCAGTTGTGTATCATTATCAAATGAACCTATATTAAGTAGAACTTCCCTAATTGTCTCTATTCCATATTCCTTTGGAATCACCTTAAATAGACTCTTGACGTCTAAGGAAACTAAGACAACAGAAGAAGGTAACATACCATTCTTCTTGAGGCTATCCAAATCATCCAATAACTGATAAGTATTCTTTAGGATGGTTGGAACACTCCTTGTTAAGGGTCCAAGGATAGATTCCAAATAGTAAGAGATATGCTCTGTAACCCATCCTGCCCCTGACACTATGGGTCATACAGGTAAAGGAACAATATCCTTATGGATCTTAGGAAGGCCTTTGATCAATGGTATCTTTGGAAAATCAATTAAGAAATATTCATAAAGCTCACTATCAATCTGCCTACACATCAAAAGGTCATATAGTGTATCATGAACATTCCTTATGATGTTAGTAATAGTTTCCCTTTTTATCAATCTATAGGTCTTATCATCATTCAGCATGTGCAACATCATGGTATTATACATAGAGGTATCTAATACCACTATGCCTCCCGCTTATCAGCAGGCTGTATAACTAAATCAACATTATTAGATAAATCATGAAGAGAACGCCATTCATCAGCTTTCAAATTGTGATATACATTTCTTGAGGCAGCATTTGAAAAATATTGATAGAAATCTTTCTCACATACTGAGACAAAACAATCAACATTAGAAGGAAAAACTGGTACAAAAGTACTTTTGCGTTTAAACCGACTTCCTGCTTTAGTCTCTTTCGCTTGGTCAAACAATAATTTCAAAGACAAATTCCTGGCAAAGAGACGTAAGTCAGTCAGTATCTCAGCGAGGTTACTTTTTTGGGAAGGAATAAAGGAGAGGCCTCTATTCAGTAAAGATATTTTGTTTGTATCAAGAATGTAACTTGAAAAATTAAATACTAATGTATTCAATTTCTGTTTTTCCTCCTTACCTCCACCATCTTGCCTGAGTGCTTCCTTTTTCGTCTTCCTTGGCTGTTGGACCTTGCTTGTGGTCTGGAGCGATATTGCATTGGTAGCGGTAAAAAAAACGCTAGTAGCTTTTCCAAAAGCTTGTTTCGGTTTGGCTCCGAACTTATTGAAAGAGACTTGTTCTTCTAAAGCTTGTTGGTTAGGTGGAGGAGTGTTTAATGTCGGCGCAATCTCATTCACTACATTTTTACTTGCTGACATCACTTCTGCTTCAACCCCATCTTCCGTTGTTGTCCTCACAAAATATAAAGAGACAGTATCTGTAGAAGTTTGCAATTCATCCTCAGTGTCCAAACAGGTCATATTTGGCATGGAGGTACGATCATTACATTGAAAACCTGTTCTCGGCCACACGAACATCTGACCAGATAAAAAGTCCTGATAGTCTCTTTGCTGTTTCTTGTACTTTAACTGTTGCAATCTATCACTGTATGCTGTTACTTGTATATACATAGCATCAATCTTCTTCTCATATATCTCACCTTTAAAGCGATTACACATCTCACAATATAGAGTGTCTACTTTAGTGGTAAGTTCTTGCTCAATGGGGGTGAAATAATCAATGAGAAGCCTCATATACTGATTGCTCAAGTCAAGATTCAACTGCTGCCATCGTTTCAACAGTTCAGGGTGGCTCTCGCCATATGTGGGCATGCACAGCACTCGCATGCCCCTAGGTACTATTTGAAAATGAAGACTCGCCTCCATATGCCTCCTTTGCCAAATCAATCGATATAGTTTATAGAGATTGTTCTCAAGTTCTCTTAAGCAGTTATAGAAATCACTAAAGTTCTCCACAGTACCTGTAGTATTGGTAGTTATATTCGGTTGAAGCAAATCCATACCTAGTAACGGATTTACAGTCTAAAAGCACTGCTCCATCTGTCTTTGGGGCTTCTTGTCCCAGGATTATAGTCAAGTTCCACTTGTAAAGTATCCATCGTGTAGAGGTAGCAAAAACCAAGAGACCAAAAAATAACTAATAATATACAAATGAGGAATGCTACCATTCAAAGGTCTCCAGCCGAAAAACCAAAAATATTCGAAGAAACAGCTAGATGGAGACCACCACGATGTAAAATAAAACTAATTTATTGTGTAACAAGCGCTTTCACGTGAGTCCAAAGCACGCTTCCTCAGGTTTATACAATTTTACTCCATTAGATAGCTTTTTATATACTTCTAGACCATCCACTAATTAACTTTAATTTAATCAACTGATAAAATCATTTAATCAATTAAGCTGCTGAAATCAATAAGGCAGCTTAAAAAACAAGCATAAGTAAAGATGTGTGTTTGGTTATTTAAGACACAAAACAGTATTATTAAAATGTATTCATACATATATATTCATGTACATAACATTGTAAGAACATCATAGAACATCCTAGTCAAAATTCAATGGATATAAAAATAAAAATAATAATAGAAATAACTATTATAATAGTATAAGATATATAAAAATATGTATAAATAAAAATATATATTGTATACATTAATGTAAGAATGTAAATAAAAAGGAAAGAAAAAATTAAAGTACTCTAACAAAACTGCTGGTAGAATATAATGAGTGTATTAAATAAACTGTAATATGTCATATCCTAAAGTTGATCTGAAATTCTAATCACGTGCAGTTAGAACAGGTTTGACACATGTTTTTGACCTTAATACAGATCGCATGCAAATATTTTTGCAATTGCCTTCAAGTTGTTTTCTTTCTCCTGAGATGACTGGGTGTTTTCCTGGTCTTCACTGTAATTTATTAGGCTATTCTTTTATTTAATTTTACTGCAATTTCCCACTTGAATATTTTGCTTCTTCACGGACATTCTAGTGCAATATTTCCTGTTTTTGCATCATCACACTTGTTGCTTTAATGATGTAAAGCCAGGTCATTCCTGCAATTCCTGCTCTAGTATGCTGGGTTTTTTCTTTCCCCTATTTTTTTTTTTTTAAGTAGGGAACTATCACAGCAGTGCTGCACACAGTCTAATGGAGTATATCATTTTTAACAGAAAAGCAGGTGTGACGGATCCACACAGTCTACCAGTTTTTGCTATGCCTCGAGTCACATATCACTGTGTATGTTTAATTATTGCTAGATTGATTATTGCTAGATCTGACATGCCACTACCTCACTATACGCTGCTAATGTTTTAACAATACAATATGCTTAAGAGCAGGCCTTGCTCACTGATTACTGGTATTACTGAACTTTTGTTAACCTATAAGTTGTTTATCAGCTTAAAAGATGTTTACCAGAATGTGGGGATTTCAAAGAGGAACTATATCACAAGTTTGTGAGCTAACTGTTCTTTGAAAAAGGGAAGTAGGACACAAGACCAGACATTACGAGACTTGTTTACAACTTAGGAAATGACCTGTAATTTTCTATGAGTTTGTAATGTCATATTTTTCTACAATATTCCATCAACTCATGATGAGCTTGTGATCAATGACCCTGTTGTTTGTTCAAGACTATAAAAGCTCAAAGGCTAAAATGGAAATCATCATTATCCGGATTTGATCACAGCACCAGCCTGAACTGAGTTTAGAGACATTTCGCCAGTGTTGGCCTGGCCTTGACTGAACAGATAGCTGCACTGGATAGGATTGAAGTCTCCCTATCAGTGGCAAAGATGATTTTGTTTATGCATATGCTTGTAAGTACATGATCTATTAGTTTTTCTGTTTATTTAGTATTAGTTTTGCTGTTTATTTAGTAAGTTTTTGTTTAATAAATTGTTAAGTTTGAGCCTTGGTGTCTTGTGTCATTTCTAATCCTGTGTTAACCTCAGATCTTAAAGTAACGGACTAGTTCAGCAGGTTTCGCATCAACACGCATTTTCAGGACAATAAGAAGTATGAAACTCTAATGCCTGACTTTACAGACCATTGTAACTCTCAGTAATTTATCAATACATTGAAAGTTTTACAAAAGAGGGTCAAGGTAAAAATATGAGGCAAAATAAGTGGCGTTCTGCAAAAAATCATGGACAGCTATGGGAATGATTCAGAAACATTAGGCACACTCAGGAGCATTTGAGAGGTATAAACTTTGTGCTGCATGTGTTGGGTTTGTGTAACCATGTAATAAAAACAGTTTTCACATTTTTTTGCACATAAAAATCACTGTCACTTGGGGGTTTGATGAGCAAATTATATGACATTTAACTTGCATGTAAAATGAAAAAAAGTAATATAAAAAATACAAAAAAGACTGCCCAGTGCTGAAAAAAACTCTCTTTGTCTTCCTTATCACCTTGTAAATTGATACTTCCAACCCCAACGTGATATCACCGCATCTGAAGGGAAGCAGAATTTCCTGCAGAGGCATCAATGAGGACAGTGTATGTGACAGATGTGGAGGCTGATAATGAGTACTTAAATGAGAAAAAGCACAGCCAAGTTAAGAAGATAGTGAAGAAACTAATTTTTTAAATTAGAGAACCTAATGTGATTTTGTTAGCGTGCACATGATCTTTAAGGAAGTGTAGAGTCCAACAAAGCTTTTTAATACTACCAAGCCAAAAATGATAGAAGACACAGACACACGTTTCACTTTATCATCATCTATCAGTGTACTTGGGTATGCCTGATAGAGTGTCTGTTTCCATAGTAAGGTCTGTCATAAACTTCTTCTTCTTCTTCTTCTTCGGCTGTTCCCATTAGAGGTCGCCAGAGCAGATCAACTGTTTCCATTTCTTCCTGTACTCTGCATCTTGTTCTGTCACACCAACCACCTGCATGTCCTCTCTCACCAGATGCATAAACCTTATCTTAGGCCTTCCTCTTTTCCTGTTACCTGACAGCTTCATCCTTAGCATCTTTTTCCCAATATACTCTGCATCCCTCCTCAGCAAATGTCCAAACCAACGTAATCGTGCCTCTCTGGCTTTGTCTCCAAGCCTTCTAACCTTGGCTGACCCTCTAATATACTTATTCCTAATCCTGTCCATCCTCGTCACACCCAGTGCAAATCTTAACATCTTCAACTCTGCCATGTCAAGCTCTGACTCCTGCCTTTTTGTCAATGCCACTGTCTCCAACCCATATAACATAGCTGGTCTCACTACCTGTCATAAACAATAGTGTAAAATATCATCACTATGGCACTTGCAGCTACTACTGTAGCAGCCTTTTTCAGCAAGCTTTTCTGTATGAAATCACTGCATAACAGCAGCAATGGCATTATGCACTGCAGACCCGCATCTACCAGAAGAAGATTTGGTGGTTAGTGGTTAAGGAGGCTCACTGTTGGGATTCTGAGAGTCATAAATATGAACCCTGAAATTGTGAAAACTATGAAAGTAAAGGAAAACAGCGAATGTTGGACATCATTATTATTCACCTTTAAATCTATTTTTTTAAGTTGTTTATGGAGTCATTGTAGGACCTGGATGTAACTTGAAAACATTACATGGATGGAAACTAAACAGTAAGTTGATAGAATTTAGTATAACTTGTGATTTCTGACCCATGACCCAATTTGGTAGTTTCACACTACTATAGAACTGCTGCACTTGCAGAAGCAGGGATACTGTTACAGTCTATTAGTAAGACCACGTTGGGAGGGCTGTCCTCTGGAATTAACAACAAATATCTGAGAGTCTCTTTTGGTATACATGGGAACTATGATCCACAACCCCCAACACAGATTACTAAGAAGGCAAACATACTGAACAAGGAATTATTATTCATGTACTCATTATTTGGTTTTTAAGCTGTTAAGCTTCTTTTTTACACATAGAAAGCGGATGCAAAATATGTTTGTTCTGTTCAGGGTGCTGAATTCTATTGTTACAGGTTTGGGAGTCAGACAGCTGGCAATTAACCAGTGCACACATCTAGTTATGTAATGAATAACAGCAGCATTGCTGGAATAAAGCAGTGCTGTTGGGAAGTGGTGGTTATAACTCTCAAGGCTCCCAGTTAGTAAGCCTTTGGGAAACTAAACCCCATCAGGTTTTATTTATGTCTTATTAACTGGGTTGGCCAATTGGGTTGAGGCCCATTTTCAGTAAAGGCCTGGAAGCACTGCTTGGTTACGTGAAGTTCAGAGTCACAAAGTAGGTAAAGTTAAAACAAAAGAAAATCAAACCATTATTTAGGGAATACCAAAACCAAAAAAAGCCTTCTGTTGTTGTTGTTATTGTGTCTTTCGGCTTTTCCCGGTTAGGGGTCGCCACAGAGGAACTCAGGTCCGCTAATGATTGGCAGTAGATTTTTACGTGCTGGCTTGCCGGGCCTAACACACAACCTTCAACGAATAAACGCCCATTCACGCATGTCGCCACACAGAAGACGCTCTAATTGAGAATCGAACAGGCAACGTCTAACTGTGAGGCGACAAGCTGTGAAAAGGTTTAATGAATCCTTCTGTCCTTGATTGTCATAAAAATAAGCCAAACTCCACCAAGAAAAAGCAAGAGAATACTGGACAAAGTAGTAGCAGCAGGAAGACTTCTCAGCCCTTTCATTTTTTCAGGATATCTTTACCTTCCTACTTTCTTCCATAAGATTATTCTCCAAAGAAATATTAAGTGTAAGATGATAAACCATTCATCACATCTGCATTTTGTTTATTATGTCCTTCAGGTTCATACCTGAAATAGGAACCTTTTGTGTTTAGCAATCCGTATAGCAATTTTAAGCTAATAGTCTGATCCAACAATACCAACCACGGGTAACTTCTGTGATGCCCACACCCAGTCATGGGTTACTGCTAAAAATATCTTCTCTAGATACCACATTCTGATGTCTGTAGGCTTTAATGAAACTCACTTGTATGAACAGTGCAAGGCCACTTTTATTTTGAAACAGAGAGACCATGATGAAGCCAATTAAACTGACCATTCTTTTAGTGGCAGTTTAGGGCATAAACCTTGTTTTAAGATCTTAAAGTGACTTTGGCCAGAGTGCCAACATTAGAAGTAATTCATTCACAAATTGTATGTTAACTGCTAATGTTCCATAGCTGTAGTAAAGTAAATGCAGAGTACTGAGGAAGAATAACTTCAGACTTACATATAGGTAATTTGTTTTGCACAAATCTTAGGAGTTAACTGACCTGTGTAAAAATATAAGTGAACCCTAACACACTGGGCAGCTATATCAAAGTTTCTGCCTTTTGCTCATTCAGCTAGATGAAAGCTGGGAGTCAATGAAAACAGTCTAGCAAAGCTGAAGGAGGTGATCCCATGTAACTACCCCGAGGCATAACTACGGTAGGGTGAATAAGGCAGCAACCCTGGGTACAAGCTGTCAGGGACACAACTGGTATGTGCTGATGATGTGGAGGTTTAGTACCAGCATTCATTTATGAATACCAATACTGCATTTGTAGTCATAGCTGAAGCACTTAGTGTGTGGTACGTTCACTGCAGTAAGTTGCTTATTACATTTGTAGCAAGCTGCTGAAGTTCCAGAGAACAGATTATTTTTCTTGGTCTTCACTGTAAAGACCTTTATGCTTTTTCTTCCTCAAGTTGACAAGTGGAATCATATCTCTCAATTTCTTTGCTCAAGAATTCTGGATAGAGTGTAACATAACTGAGTGACAATGGGACAAAATAGGAGACAATTTTCAATATTGTAGTTCACTTAAAAAATGAATAGTACATCAGGTTTACTAAAGCTTGATTAGGCCAAAGTATTTGATACAATACCCCACTTGGGTACTGTAAACAAACTCAAAGAATTAGGCATACATCTCTGTATTACATGCTGGATAGCCAGCTGGCTCTCATATTGTTCCCCAAAAGTTATGATAGGAGTGTCTACCTCCACAAAGACACTGATCAGTAGAGAAGTCCCAGAGGGCTCTATGCTGGATTTATTTCTTTTTGATATTTGTCTCTCATATGTTAAGACCAATGTTAATAGTCTCTGGCTGACCAAGTTGGCTGATGATTGCAACCTAGGAGCAGTCACAGAATCCCCCCAAGACACTAACATTCTCCAGGAAGGTCTAACACAAACTAATAAATAAATAACTGGTGCCAAAATCATGACTTAAACTCAGAGCCAAGAAATGCATAATGTTGTCCTATGGAAAGTCAGATATCCCAGAAAATTACCTCATTGACAAAGCGTATATCCAGTAGTCATCTATCTGGGGGCATATTTAGAGAGTACTCTGCCTTTTGACCCAACAAGTTTCTAAGATAGTAAGGAAACCAGTCTATATTGCTCATCTTATAAATGAGAATATAGCATTCGGGTCCAAGGAAGTCATCTTTCTGTTACCTTTGGCCCTCATCAGACCCATAATTGAACATGGCCCCCCTCTTCTATATGTACCTGAGCAGGCATATGCAACACTGGAGCTTTCACAGAGGCTCCTCAAAAAAAGAATAAATAGCATAAAAAAACATGCCCTATGAGGACTGCCTCAAAGCCCTGTATTCTGTCTCCTATAGATTGTTGACAGGTGATCTATGCCTGTCATGGGTCTACTTTAATTAAACGAAAGCGGAATCCGTCAAATACGAATCCGTCAACACATAAACAGTGAAAAGCGGAAACATCAAACGCACTAAATAGCAAAATCGGAAATGTCGAATTGTCATAGTTGGCCCATCTGCGGTATAGCTCTGTAAGGTAAGTGTGCGATAGTTACGGACCTTATGGTTAGGGTGTGGGTTAAGGTAATTGAATAGATAGGTAATGTATGTAAGGTTTAGTGTACGGTTTTGTTAAGTGTATGTGTGTGGAATATTTACTTTGTGTGGGTATAGTTCTGTAGGGTAAGTGTGCGGTAGTTACGGACCTTAGGGTTAGGTAGGGGTTAAGGGTAGTGCATAGATAGTTCTGTATGTGGGGTTTAGTGTCGGGTTACAAGTGGGGTTTTGGTGCTTTAATTTAGGGTTAGTAGTAGGGTTTTGGTTAGTGTATGTATGTTTTTTTTGTTGTTGAGTTTGCGTAGGTAGTATGTTATGGGTGGTGGGGTTGGCCGACTATTGCAGCTTCGATGTTTAAATTTCAGGGTTTTGCGTGTTCGACGTTATTGCGTTTCACTGTTTATGTGTCGACAGATTCGTATTAGATTGATTCTGCTTTTGTTTAGTTAAAGTAGACCCGCCTGTCATACATGGCATCCTTGGATCCCACTCTTATGGACCATTTGCATATCCACAAAATGAACAGCATCAGAAGTACTAGATCTAGAGGTTTAAACTTTCATGCGAGATAAATAGGCCACATTGCAATGACAAATATGTACCATAGAGAACACTCCTTCTCTGGAACAGGGTACCCACCAGGTGAAGCAGAGCTTTTCCATAACCATATTCAAGTGTAAACTGGAATAGTGGTTGGGAAATTGGAAATTCACCCATGGTCTGCCACCTATATCACTAATGGACAGAGGCAGGCTGCAAATGCTTGACCAGCCATGCTCCAGCTTAGATGTAACCATTAAAATATGCACCTAAAATAACCTGTAGGGCATGCATAAATAAATAAATAAACTTAATTTGGGAACTAACTGACTAGGCTTGTAATGACCCTTGTGGAAATTAGCCTAGTATATTCCTACGAACCTAACAAAATGCATTATTTAAATATAATATCTGGCATTATTGACTGTAATCCTCAAAAATGTACTGGAAAATCAAAGTTTTGGGGTGGGTGGGGCAGAACAAAAATATGGGGTAAAATCAGGGACATTCTGCAAAATTCCGGTCAGCTGAAAAGAATGGTATAAGAGTATAGTACTGGCATTCACTGTCACCGCTGAAATACTGTCCTGGCTACAGTTTTTCTTTTTTTATTCTCAGTCAAGGAGGACACCTTTTTTTAAATTCCTAGCTTAAGGTATCAGTTCAAAGAACAACACAGGGAACCAGAAACGTTAGCTATGGTTTTGCAGCTATCTACACCATTTCAGTTTATGCAATGTCAGCCTCTAACTCGTGAGCCCCTACAGGTGAACAACAGTGATATAGTTTAAAAGGTATACATACAACTAGACAAGATGGAATCTGCTTGAGTGTCAAGTGTCTGAATCTCAAAAAAAAGCTGAAGAATAGATCGCTGATCACAGTTTTCTACAAGAAATTACTGCAGTGTGGTTCCTCCATGTGAACTGGAGATTTATCCTTCCTTTGTGTTTGAGTGATTGTGGAGAAGATATATCTATATATATATATATATATATATCTGGTGGGATTGCAGATCCGTGGTGGCTTAGACTCTGCAAAAAGAAACTTACAGTTAGAAGCTTTGTCCTTATGATATTTCAGATATTTGTATTCAGCATTACACCTCCACAGCATCTTGATGCTCAAGGCTTCATAGTGGATCCATTTTAACAGTGAGTAGAGCCTTCAGGCTACTGGTCTACCAATGGCTATATGGAATGACATGGCAATAATAATTTTAGGACACTCTTCTGCAGCAGTAGTGACACAGCGGTGAAAAAAAAGTTCTTTAGTTAATCTCCTTCTGTACATTTTAAGTATATGATCCATGTTTACCAGCTGGCTGATGAGGATTCCAGAAAAAATGTATATACCAAGGCAAAAGAAGAAAGAACTGAAGAGAAAGTTAGTGTTTATATCCATTATACTGTAACTGACATTGGCATGCTCATGTACAGATGTGTAGCCAGGGTAGGGCGTAGTGTTAGTGAGTGTGATCAGAAGTTGCTGAAAGGGGAGAAGTGGCATTCAGAAATGAACAGACATTGTATTTGTGGTAATGACTGAAGCACTGAAGTGTTTCATGTGTGGTATTTTAACTGTAGCAAGCTGCTGCCTACATTTGCAGCAAGTGGTTTACTTCAGGTTTAAGTACAGGAAACATAGGCTATTATTATGACCAGTTCTGATCAAAGAACGTTTCTGGAAACAGTCTGTGCCGGGCCGGGTATAGTTATGAGCCTCCCACCCTGATTACGGTATTCTGTATCACTATATATAGTGATTCCTGTTTGCACAGTGCTTATCTGTAGTGCCGGGTATAGTTGTGAGTCTCTCACCTGATCGCGGTATTCTGTATCACTATGTACAGTGATTCCTGTTTGCACAGTGCTTATCTGTAGTGGATTCCACTCGCAGTAACTCTCTCCCTGTACACCTTTAATAACCCCGTTTGAGACAAACTGATATTAGCTAATGACAGACTGGGGGATGGGGGGCATAGAAGTTTAAGGGCTCCTAGTATTGGGGTGGAACAGCTGGTTTGCTCTTATATCTGCAAAACAGCCAGCAGGCATGTTTGTTGGTTAACTTGACAGAGAACAGCGGCCGCTTTGATGTAAAAGCTAGAATACCTGTAAACAAGATAGGAGTTGAGCAACAGTTATATTTGTAAGTGATGCAAGAGAAGAACTGCTAAGACATTTGTAAGTTAAAAGTAAAACAACTGAGGCATTTCTAAGTCTAAATAGAACAGCTGGCATATATGTAAGTTAGAAGATAAGCAACTTGCACATCTGAAACAACATTAGAACAGCTGGTACATTTAAGAGTTAGGAGAAGAGCAATTTGTACATTTGTACATCAGGTAGGAGAAGAACATGTGGACATGAAGCAATTCGTACATCTGTACATAAAGCATGTAGACATGATTCATGCATCTGTACATAATGTAGGAAAATGTGTGTACATTAAACAATCAGTACATCTGTACATAGGAGAACATGTGCACACGAAGCAACTAGTACATCTGAATGTAAGGAAATAAAAGATCATCTGGACATGAAGTAACTAGTACAGCTATACATAAAGCAGAAAAAGAACATCTGGACAAGAAGCAACTAGTGCAGCTATATATAAAGCAGAAAAAGAACATCTGGACATGAAGTAACTAGTACAGCTATATATAAAGCAGAAAAAGAACATCTGGACATGAAGTAACTATTACAGCTATATATAAAGTAGAAAAAGAACACCTGGACATGAAGCAACTAGTACAGCTATATATATAAAGTAGAAAAAGAACATCTGGACATCAAGTAACTAGTACAGCTATATATAAAGCAGAAAAAGAACATCTGGATATGAAGTAACTAGCACAGCTATATATAAAGCAGAAAAAGAACATCTGGGCATGAAGTAACTAGTACAGCTATATATAAAGTAGAAAAAGAACATCTGGACATGAAGCAACTAGTACAGCTATATATATAAAGTAGAAAAAGAACATCTGGACATGAAGTAACTAGTACAGCTATATATAAAACAGAAAAAGAACATCTGGACATCAAGTAACTAGTACAGCTATATATAAAGCAGAAAAAGAATATCTGGATATGAAGTAACTAGTACAGCTATATATAAAGCAGAAAAAGCACATCTGGACATGAAGCAACTAGTATATTTGTACATACAGTGGGAGAAGAAAATGTGTACAACTTCTGAGGCATTAGTAAGCTGAACGTAGAATGAGTGAAACATTTGTAAGTAATGTAAGTATTAAACTGGCAGGACAATTGTACTGATGGAAAGGAACAAGCTGTTGAAATTCTTTGAAACGCAGTGATTCACTATCACTAATGAGGGGGGAGTCCTAGGGAGAAGTGCACATGATCTGTAGGCTGTGTACCTAGATGATTCTCACCAGTGACTCTAGCTGGTGGGGGGTTGGGCCACCTAATTCGCAAGCCCCACCTTCATGTACAGTGTATATTCTCTGTTACTTGTAGAGATTCCTAGTGGTAGGATTGTGACACATCAGCAGTCAATACTCTGGCACAAGCGTACTAAATGGTCAGACTCATAAAAAGTGACAGAAGAATTCCCCCATCTCAGCTCAGAACCTCTGACTTCAACAATAAGGGGAAAAACCCAAATCAGGGAAATTTATAAAATATTACCAATAGTCACTTACAAAATTGATAGATTAAAAAAAAGCAGTCTCAGTGGCTCAGTAGGTACCCACTTACCTTTGATACTGGGAGATTAGAAGATTTTTAGATTCTTTTCCCACACCACATGCTTGGATTGATTTGACAGCACTAACACCACAGTGCAGCACAAAAAGTGCTGCAATCCAAAATGTTAAGCCAAAGTTCCATCTGCCTAAGTTGGTTGTACCTCAAGTACATGCAAAGGGCTCCGTGGCAATTACTGAAATGAATAGGTGAAGTGTCCTGGCCTAATCTCCCTATAGTTAGTATGAATACTACCTCAGATCCCACCTAAAATGTGGACACAGCCAGATATGACCCACATGTTTTTCTACAACACTATTTACTACACCAAACCCTGCTGAACCTTCCAGAAGATAAAAGGTGGCTGTAACCCCCCATAACCTATAGAATTTTGCTGGAGAAAAAGAGGTCTGAAGATGCAGTGCTTGTATATGTACTGTTACCTACAGTAATGCCTGCTGTAGTCTGTGCCTCTAAGCTGTTACTTTCAGTAATACTTGCCAATAGGGCAACATCTGGGGCTGGAGTACAAAATGGTTCCCTACAGATATTGATCCTATGTCTTGTCTTACTGTATAGTTAGCTGGTAGGCACCAGTCCTGTAACAGCGGTGGGGACATCCCCAGTCTGTGTTACTTCATTGTGTCAGTAACTACTGCTTGAAGGTACGTAAACTGGAAACGTTGCAAGGCCCTCGTTAGCACAGGTACCTCCTCCATTACTGACACTGAACCTGGCTGGGTAAGACTGCGAGTAGGAACAGCTGTTATCTCTTCAGCATCTGATCATAGTGGATCTCTTCTCACAACTGTAGTTGTAAGGAAATATTAAAAGCCACTTTTTGACTGTGTCAGAAATGTTTTGAGTTTCAAAATGATTCATCCACAAAGGAGAAAGCTACAGAAGACTCAAGTGTTCATCCTGCTTATATATTCACAGAGGAAAATCTTGTCTGATGAAGAGAGATCGAGATCTTCATGCTTAACGTTCCCAATAAATTTAATTAGACTATAAAAATGCATTTTAGCACTGCTACACACATGCTGTAAGACTCCAAAAGATCTTAAACTATACAACTCCAGATTTAGACTAACTAAATGGGTACACTTGATTTGATAATTGCATCTGTAACTCTCCACATTCTCCATGCACCAGATGAGCTTTCGGCACTCTGGAGGCTACGTAACAAGAAGTGTTTGGAAAATTCATGTGAAGCATGGTGAATGGAGGCTTCTGCAAATACCTTTATCAGATTTTGTGTAGCCCTTTCATTTCTGCAAAACTCAGAGTATCATACTATAAGATCTTTACAATCTCATAGCTGCCCTAATAACTGCTTATTATGAGAGTCAACTGCCAGCACACCTCTGTTTCTACATGATGGCAAAGACAGCAAATAGGTTATGCTGGCAGTCTCAAATGTATAAAAATATTTAATCCTCTAAAGAAGTCAGTCACAAAACTAGATTTGAAGACACTGTGATGCATGTGCAGGTATGTGATCCAAGTTATTGTACAAGTCCAGGTTTTGTAGTAATAAACCCATATCTGGGAAGCTGCAGGTGGTTAATAGATCATCACAGCATGGTGCATTCAGTAAACCTCACACTGCTCACACTGAACAATAAGCAATGAAATGAAAGCATTGGAGAAAATGATGAATTTAACAGAAAACGTAATTAATATAGACTGTCAGGATGGGTAATTATGAATTTTAAATGCTGCGTGAAATAGCTAAAGGAATTGGCAGTGAATTCTAAGCCAGCATGGATATGTCTGATGGACACTGAACAGTATAAGTACCATGACAAAGACTCTTGCAAAACATACCATGGAGCTGCCATCTACCCTGCCCCTAAACCGTCCCATCATAATCTCTGTAACATGTCTCTTATTAGATAGCACATACACATCATTTATAGAAAAATAGCTGGCAATACAGATAAGTCACACAGTAAAGAACTGAAATAGATATAAAACTGAACTGCCAACTTATGAAATTTTAGTCTGCTAAGGTTCCTGTAACAAAGACGTGGGAGGCCATACGATTTTTGTAGTGTGTGGGCCATTATCTCTACTTTCTGATCCAATCTGCCTCTGACATTAATTAGTAAAAGAAATGGTTTGCCTGCTTCATTTTTAATATTACAGAACTGCCATGGAAGCAGGAGTGTGAATTGCTAGAACACATAATCCAACTCATTATGCATCATTAAATATGACTGGAAAGAGTGCCATGGTAGGTTTCCTCAAAAGCTGGGCAGATATTACCATCGTTTAAAAGGTGTTATCTGTTCTCATCACCGTGACAAGAAACAAAGCCTGGTGATGTGTGGTTGCAACAGAAGTATTATATATTAATACAGCTTTTTTTTCTACTACAATTATGCTTTGCATTCCATGCATCAGCCTCGAGCACAGAAATACCTTCGTCTTCATCGCCGTCATTATCGGCTATGTCTTCACCCTGTTTCTTGGTGGTGCTTCCTGGGGATTGAAAGAAGGGGAAACAAAAACAAGAGAATTCAAAAATAGCATGACAGGTAAAAGAATTCATGACCTTCACTCAAGAAAATGAGATTCACATTAACTTGTTGCAGCAAGAACTGTGGTAGGGAGCAGACCTCGTTCCTTACCCCGAGTTATCACCCTTGGGCCATCAGTGGAAAGCATACAAGACAGTGCACTTTGAAAATGCTGGGTTCTTCAGGTAATAGTCAGAATTCTTTATCATCCAAAACAAAATTCAAGGCAACACATTTTAAAACCAAGTTTTTCTTATGTAAATAAAATGTAATTTCAGGATTTGTTTTATTTCTGAGACCTGTGCATGACATGAGATTCAAGCTTGCCAAACAATAGTTCAGACACTGACTAAAATTACAGGTGTCAGCATAAACACCAGATTCTAAACAGCAGATTTCAAACTAGTGCTCTGTATAATTGTTTAAGAAGTAAAATAAGTAACTTGACTTTCCCTTTTCTAACAGACTCCTTCCACAAATAATAGCAGAAGACCCCCCATGGTAATTAATTAATTAAATAAATAAAACAAAATAAACTCCTAATTTCCCCTGTTTTGGATGGATTCCCTTTCATATCTCACCAAATCAAACCCAGCTCCTTCCCAGATTAAATCGGATTACTCTGAGCTGGAGCTCTTTCCACATGACTGTCCATCAGACACAAGTAAGCTTAGGCCATGTACTTGACCTTAAGCACACACCTGACGACATCATAACTGAAAGACAACTTGACTATTCTATCTCTAACCTCAAAGCTTACTACAAGTCAAGAAGAACAAAAATATGAAAGGTGACGAAAACACCTTATTATTTTAAATAAGTGGATTTATTTGTAATGGTCAAAGAACTTAAAAGCACTATAGGATAAACTTGGAAAAAACATATCTAGTGCACTCACATGTTTGACAAAATGGGATCTGTTGCTCTCTATCTGCTGCCCATGGATTAGGACACTAAAAGCATGTACTTTAGTGATGCATGCTGGGTATGTTAGCCACAGTTAAAGAGACAAGTGGCACGTCTGTAGATTATGTACTTATGGTAGATGAAACCATAGATAGACAAAACAGAAATAGAGGTGCAAATATGTGTAGGTTCGTACTAATCTTATGGCTGAAGAATTGAGAAACATAGCTGTGACGCACTTTGGTATTGAGAATATTTTAGTTACTCCTGCTAAGAAGATTGCTTCCATAGACCTTACTCATAAATTTATGTCTGAGATTACTGCCATATACCCTATCTATGAGTTTATGTCTCAGATTACTGCCATAGACCCTATCTATAAATTTATGTCTCAGATTATTGCCATATACCCTATCTATGAATTTATGTATCAGATTACTGCCATAGACCCTATCTATAAATTTATGTCTCAGATTACTGCCATATACCTTATCTATAAATTTATGTCTCAGATTACTGCCATATAACCCTATCTATGAGTTTATGTCTCAGATTACTGCCATATACCCTATCTATAAATTTATGTCTCAGATTACTGCCATATACCCTATCTATGAGTTTATGTCTCAGATTACTGCCATATACCCTATCTATGAATTTATGTCTCAGATTTCTGCCATATACCCTAGCTATGAATTTATGTATCAGATTACTGCCATATACCCTATCTATAAATTTATGTCTCAGATTACTGTCATATACCCTATCTATGAGTTTATGTCTCAGATTACTGCCATATACCCTATCTATGAATTTATGTCTCAGATTACTGCCATATACCCTATCTATGAATTTATGTATCAGATTACTGCCATATACCCTATCTATGAATTTATGTCTCAGATTACTGCCATATACCCTATCTATGAGTTTATGTCTCAGATTACTGCCATATACCCTATCTATGAATTTATGTCTCAGATTACTGCCATATACCCTATCTATGAATTTATGTATCAGATTACTGCCATATACCCTATCTATAAATTTATGTCTCAGATTACTGCCATATACCCTATCTATGAGTTTATGTATCAGATTACTGCCATATACCCTAGCTATGAATTTATGTGTCAGATTACTGCCATGTACCCTATCTATGAATTTATGTCTCAGATTACTGCCATATACCCTATCTATGAGTTTATGTCTCAGATTACTGCCATATACCCTATCTATGAATTTATGTCTCAGATTACTGCCATATACCCTATCTATAAATTTATGTCTCCGATTACTGCCATATACCCTATCTATGAGTTTATGTATCAGATTACTGCCATATACCCTATCTATGAGTTTATGTATCAGACTACTGCCATATACCCTATCTATGAGTTTATTTATCAGATTACTGCCATATACCCTATCTATGAATTTATGTCTCAGATTACTGCCATATACCCTATCTATGAATTTATGTCTCAGATTACTGCCATATAACCCTAGCTATAAATTTATGTCTCAGATTACTGCCATATACCCTACCAACGAATGTATGTCTCTCAGCCAGTCAATAAGTATAGTTCCTAAAGCAGATAGGATATTACTTTGTTTGATAATAAAAAGGAATTTGTTTTTTCTTCCGTTTTTCTGTATCTTATTAAAGTACAGATACTTCTTTCACGGTTGTAGAATTGTGCGGATAAGGAAGTTTCTTCTCAACTTCAACGTTGTGTTTCTTGAAATTAAAATATTTACTGATGCAGGGGTGTGGGATTATAGTTGGACTTGCTCCACTTCTAAAACACTTTTTTTAAGTCCTTTAAAGTCAGCAATGTGCATTGTTAATTTAATATGATCAATGATATCTATTCCAGTGTTGGATGGTGCAATATCTCTAAATATCTTCTAAAAATGTATGTACTTAAATAGCTCTCTCTAGCAATACACATACAGGAATATTGAATTTTGGGACTGCTGACCTACTTAGACACACATCGAGCCTAAAAACCTGCTGAACAAACAGTTTATTCCAGAATTTTCAAATACATTGCATAACTATTTTCCCCAAAATCCATTAGTTTGTAGGTGACATGCTTTGGGACTTGTTAGAATTTACTGTTGGTTCAGGGTATCACTTTCAGCAGAAGAAGAAAAGTATGAACAGGGCCGGTGTTAGCATTTTGGGGGCCCCCAGCAAATGTCAAGTTGGGGGCCCCCTAGGCACTTCCAGTATAAGCATCATCCTAACAATGCCATCCATCCTAAGCAACCTTTTATTTCATGCTGCAAACTTTTAGGAGCAGTATCCACAGACAGACCTGCAGCTACAAGCTTTTACATTACAACAGGCCTATGTATCACACTATCACTATGTTGAGCTGTCTAACAAAGGGGCAGTTAGAGTTACTGGCACTTAGTTGCAACAGTGATACATTGCAACAAGTCTATGTACAGGTCTGGACTTAAAGTGAAATGATGACTGGGCCTACATTTCAACCCCCCCACACACACACACCCCAGTCCTCTCCTCTGAGTCCTTCTCCTTTGGGCTCCCCATACCATCCATGTTACCTTTTTCTTCCTTATCTCACATTTTGCCTTACTCTAAGCTTTTTCAAGAAGCCATAACTTTCTATATGCTCTGAAGTGCATTTTACACAACCTTTTCGTCCAATAATAGCTTGAACAGAAATTATGATTAAGGAAAGAAATTCACTGTTGTGGTTCAGCTTTAGTTTTCCTTGCATCCTTCAACACACCTTTCCTGAACAAGACAGCCCAGTAATAACCATTTAGAAAATAACTCAAGTCAGGGCCCAAGAAGCCACAGGTTTACAGATGGTCTGGGATGCATTTTAGAGCATTTTTTAAACATTTTACTCCAATGGTTGCCTAAATAAAATTATGAAGAAAAAAGAATTTCAGTCTTATTTTTTCTTTCAAGGCATAATTTGTGCCCAAGGCTTAATTTTCAAAGCTGACAAAATTGTAGCTTACAGTAAACTAACAAGCCAGTAGTTGTGAGAATATTTAAGTCTTATCTGGAAATACTGCCTACCTCCTAACTCTCTAATAAAGACAAGTCACTGCCTATGCATCCCTCTGGTGTTAGACTGGGATAAAAGCAGAGATTTAAATTGCCTTTGTCATATATTTCAAGTGACTGATGATATACATATACATAGCATGTTCTTCACCCCAGCCGTCAAAGGTAGCCGCATGTATATGTGCCTAGTATGTGATTGTGAGAATGATTTCAGTAATATTCAAGTTTGTTGCTCCTGGACAGTACACCTCTCTTACACAAGCTATAGTAACCTTCTTTGTATACCTCTGAGGTCTGTGAGAAACACTGCCCTCAGCTCAGACACAAGCTATAATGACTTCATGTGCACACCTCTAAGGTTTGACTGTGATGAAAATTAAAGATGTAATATCCACACAATCTCTAGCCCCATAACCTGTAGCAGCTTTATGTACACACACACATTTGAGCAGGGCTGGTTTTAGAATGGGTGTGGTTGTAAACAGAGGCTATTATTAGCTTTATCCTAAAAGGGTCATATCTCAGCACCATTCAGGTTAAACAGCGTATTCAGAAAATTGATACATTTTTCTCCAACAAGCAACAGCTTTGGTGGGGGCCCCCACAGAGTCAAGGATGATAAAGGGAGTCCCCATTATCCATTTAGACAGTCTGGTGAGTGGGGGCAACCAGGCTCCAAGAATATCTAAGTGTCTGAATGTTCTGTGATATATGTTCTGTCTTACTTTCGAAATATAATTACTTGTTAGGTACATTTTTTACTGATACACAGAAGAATAATGACTGTGTCCTGGCATTATTGGGTGCATGCACAGATAAAAATCATTGATGTTTTTTACACACACACACACACACACACACAACATGCATGCATAAGCCACAGCAGTACTAGTTATGTACTTAATTTCAGCAAACAGCAATGCCTTGTGCAACATTGGTACTGCCACACCAGATTAGTCACTGCTGTTTAGCAGTCATCAAACAGCAGAAGCAGTAAGATTTATCCCATTGAGGAGTAATGCATACTTGTCACTGTCCCTACTTTCACAGACCTTCCCTGATTTTGTTCATACTTTTGCTTTATCCTTCGTAAAAGTCTGATTTGCTGGTAAATCATTCAGGATTACAAACAGTCAATTAATCCAGACATCTGAGTTTTATACTTATTGTCCAAAATAGATGTTGATGCAAAATATGTTATTCTAGTAACTTTATAAGTGAATTAGAGAAATATTTAAACATATGTATGATTCTGAGCATTTATTCTATTATTTTTGGGATTGTACTGAATTCTTAAGCAAAGAAATTGAGTTATAGAATCAGGTGCTCTGGTATTAGTTATAAAACTACCTGAAAGAGAAACTATCCCTGATGATCGGAAGCATCAGCTCTTCTTAAAATCCAAAGTTTGCACTGAGGTAAGTCACTCTGGGCTGCTGATCCCTCTAGTGCTTATATTGTTCATGTTCATTATCATCTTCATCCTAACAGGGTCATATCACAGCCCTGTTCATGTTAAAGAGGATAATTAGGAAATGAATGCATTTTCATTCCTCATTTTTCCCCAATCAGCAGCAGCTTTTGTGGGGCCCCACACAGACAAAGATGATTAAGGGGCCCCTGCAGCCATGGTTTTGCAGGGACTAAAAGCTGGCTATGTTGTTAGTTTTAGTGGAGCAAATGTCCGAAAGCAGGGTTTAACTAAGCCAGGAGCACTATGTCAGTAGTAAAATATTTAATGGCATTCTGATGCCTGTTACTTGACAAAACACCGTTACTACAACCAGAAATATCTTTGAATTTTAAGGGAGATATAAATAAGAGTTATTACCCTCATAGTTTATTAAGTATGCAAGACTGCTGCACTAGCTTTTGCTGGTTTTACAGATGTGACAAAATATCAGGATAAGATAACTTGCTGTGGTTGGGGGCCCCCAGGGAACAGGGGGCCCCCAGCGACCGCAGGGTTCGCTGGTGCCTAAAACCGGCTATGAGTATGAATATGGTAATGAAGCTGGAGTTAAAGCCAATCAGATATGGTAATATTGAACTGTGTTTTTTCAAGGTTTATCCATGTAAGACTGACAACATAATCTAAGTAGACACTAGTCATCCAAACTAATCTGCTAAAAGATCTAGTAATCTAATAATTATAATGAGGAAGTTAGTTGAAATTAATTGGGGTGCCATATTATTCTCACTGGTATAAGACACACATTTGAGGAATAACATATTTCAGAGGTCAGGGTGGATAAGTGAGAATTCTGCAGTTCTGGGATCACACTTTCCGTGCTTTCTGCCTCTCGTTCTCCTCTTTAGCCAGGGCATCTGGGTGCTACTTATCTTTTCTTCTTTGTCTGCAGATGAAGTGGGCAAATAATTTTACTAGGCAAGATTATAAGAGGACAGACAAACTGTTGGTGTTGTGTAAACCAGAAACATAATACCTCACAAGCCCAGATTAGTTGGTATGCTATGTTTTTGCTGACTGTATAAGGGATACAGTAATGCCTCCCTCACCCAACTGGTTGCATAGCACAGTGCCTGTAGATCAGTTGCATGTAACTAAACCTCGAAGAAAGAGGTTGAATTTTTATGGCAAATTTCCTGCTGTTTGGATTAAGTGACAATAGATCCTTAAGATATCATAGAGTACATCTCTGCTTCATAGGTTTATCTATGGTTCTCTGCATAATATGATGAACATTATCCAAACTTAACATGATGGAATGAAAAATTAAGTATTCCAAGTCCTGAATAATCCATCCATTCCATGGATTTACAATGAAAAAATGTGTCTGCTATTATATAGGCAAAAGAGAAGAAGATGCATACAGACTGCAGAGTGTTATGTCTGTAGACTCTCAGACAAGTGAGAAGACACCACACATACCTCGCCTGACACACTGTTATCTCTTACCATTTAATTAAATAAGAAGGGATGTATTTTGTCAATCCAGGCCACAGTAATGTTATGAACTTTATTATTATTATTATTAGAATACTTTTTATTGACATTGGCTTTATGGCTCTGTCTCTCTATGGTTCTGTCACATGCTTCGATGCACTGAGCTGTCTATGGTGATGAAGTTCTGTCTACTGCATAATGATTGCTTCCCACTGGATATAGGTGTTGCCTGCGTTGCTGACTTCTCACCCTTTTTTTTAGTTTTTAAGTAAAAATATAAGAACAAAAAAGATTATTTTTAATAAAGAATGCTTTTTTCAGTTGCTCTAAAAAGTAAAAAAAAATAAGGAAGAAGAGTGAAAACTCTGCAGAAGAAACTCAGAGAAGCAGATTTCAGAAAAGCATTCAAGGTTTGTTTTGTTGATTCCTGCTACTACATCTGATGCCTCATTACCAGAGTCAGAAAAAACGACCTTGAATGTTTTTCTGAATCAGCTCATCTGTGTTTCTTTTGCAAAATTTTCACTCTTCTTATTTTTTTACGAATAAAAATCATTCTTTATTAAAAAAAATCTTTTATTACTTATATTTCTTCTGAGTGCATTTTAAATTGTGAAGATCACCATGATTCAAGCTGAATAAACATGTCTTTTGTTTCCAGTGAAAGATAAAAAGAGGGTACCACACAGACATAGACTACACAGTAGTTTTTTACAACGTCTCCCCCAGGGAGCCATGATACAGAACTGGTCTACATTAAAGGCATGTCTCTTGTTTCTAATGTTTTTCAGATGACCTGATTTCATTGTGAAAACTAAGGCTGACTATTCCAAAATGGGTGCATCACAGGTAGCATAAAATATTTCTAAACCCCTCAATTGACCAAACTTCATGTCCTTTAACAATGAACAGTCCTACAACTTGTCACTGTTTGCTGTAATAACTGATGCTGTTATTGGCCTATAAGACTCCTCATCTTCTTAGCGTAGTGCCTTGGTTCACATACCAAGCAGTTCTCACAGAGATGCCACTGCCTCAGTTATAGCTTTTCATTTATAACAAGATTGTAAGCAGTCCTCAACAGTAGTGGCATGTTATGCATACACACAAATGCCAAATAACTGTACAGTAACTGTAAAAATGAGCTTTTCTGGCATCTCGTCTTTACTTATACTTCAGGACATCTTTGAAAAGTGAAGTGGAGAAGTTCATCTCTCTAATTACATAACACCTTTGTCCAAGGATGTGACTTTCCCAGACAAATTCTAGGGTGGGTACAAGCCTCTGTAGTGACATTACCAAATGCATTGCCTTTTGGCTACTCCCGTTAGGGGTCACCACAGCAGATCACAAGTCTGCAGATTGATTGGCAGTGGAGTTTTACTTTGTCAAGTTGCCAGTCCAGCACCCAACCTTCACAAAAGGCACACACACACACACACACACACACACACACACACACACACACACACACACACACACACACACACACACACCTACCTGCATGTCTTTAAAACTCACTCGACCACGGGGAGGACATTAACAATTTTTAAAAACTAACTGCAGTGTAATACTAGACAACAATGAGCTATTCACAAAGGTTGAAACAGAAAAAAGGTTACTTGAGAACATAAAAAAAACCTCTTTTGCATTTTCTCTTATAATATAATAATAAGATTCCTACAATTTAAATCCCACCGGAAGAGCTAAAGCAAGTCTGTCCTGACCAGAAATAATGCCATATCTGCTTTCAGTTTTGAATGCTGATAATTCACTAAAGATAGATAGGCATATACCTATAATTTCTACTTTAGTTTAATGAACGATCAGATGATCGAACACTGTTAGTTCGAACACAAAGTGTCGAACCGGCAAAATAGTGAATGGCTGGAACAGCAATTTTTTTCCCAGGGAAAGAAATCACTGGGCCAGCCATCTGGGTTGTGCAGTTTCCTCCACTTTAGTGCAATCTCGGAGTTGGTATATTTAAGTAGGGGGTGTGGTGGGTGAAGCCCTCTACTTCATTTAGCGTTTTTTTTTTTTTTTGGGAACAGCAATTTTTTCCCTGGAAAAAAAAATTGCTGTACTGGTTGTTCGCTGTTTTGAGTATTCAATATTTAGGGGTTGATATAACAACGTTCGATCATCTGATCATTCATTGTTATAATATAAACCCTACCTATCGCATCCCCCTAGCACTTTGCACCCACGGTGGCTGTCTGCTTTGCCCCACCCTCAATACACCTCTGAGATTTCCCCCTATTTAGTGCAACTCTGTCCTCTATATTTGAAGGCTGTGAGAAACCTGAGGTGAGGTCACTCCCTTTGCTGACGATTCTGCATGACACTCATAGTGTCCTTCTATTACTCAGCTTGTTATGCGTCAAAGACACCAAGCCTTCTATCACCGGCATAAGCACATGCATATCACTGTGTGAGAAATACAGTTCAGCAAGATAATGGCATGAAAAGTCAGAAAAAGCCCTTGTGTGACAACAGGGCATCAGCAGGCCTTCCAAGCTAGGTATGGACTCATCTTGCAAATTAGTCCTTACACCATGGGATGCAGTCCAAGAGGTCATAATGTGGCCAAGAACAATGAAAAGTGTTGGATGATGTGACTGCATGTATCTGTACAGAAAGCATAGTGAAGAAAACGGTCGACAGCATCGTTCATGTCCGTCGGTTTCCTTTGCAAGTCTACAATCTTAGTGGAAAAAGTAAAGGAGAAGAATGAGAGTGTGACGTCTGACAGGCCCGTGCCGTCGTCAGCTGGATAAAGGATACCGAACTGAGAATGCACGCCCTGCTGGGTTTCATGAAACATTTAATGGATACTTATTTTTAGGGTACTGCGGATATCCTGTGTTATAAGTATATCTTTATATAAGTAAGATTATTAGAGCAGTGCTGCATATCATAGTGTAGGTTCTCTTTCTTATAAATAGATTCAAAGATCTTTGCTGTATATAACTGCAGAAATTCATCTGTTCCATAATATGCATATAGGGCAATCGTGATGCATTTTATAGGTTCATAGGTCAATAATAGGTTATTGATCCTGAGTATCATTAGTAGCATAGCCACAAAATCCCAATTTATAGGAATCCACTGACATAGCTGAAGTAGTCAGTAATCTAGCCATACATTGCAGTTAGCAAATGACTCTGTTCAATATTGGGTGAGCTTGAGGTGGAAACACCCAGAACGGGGAGGAACCCCACAAAGACATGGGAAGCACATCCAAAATCCATACAGACAATGGCCAGAGGTCAGCATTAAACACTCTCCCTTGTGCTTGGGAGGTGAAGACCTTAACCATTGTGCTAACAGTGTCCATAATATTTATATATACATTATCCTATAAGAAGACGCCACTTTCCCAATGTAATTTTTATTATTTACTTATAGTTTTATAGATAAATATATGACATTCATGGATTGCATAGTTTCTCCTCATTCTGATTATTTATTTGTTTAATTTTCTGATAAAATTTTTTTTTCAGAAATAAATAAGTTTCAGGCCTTAATATCAGTTCACCATTTTACTGAAGGACTGCTACAGAATTTCAAACTGCATTAGTTTCACACACCATCAAACACCAGTTTTGCATGCTACCATATAGCACCATGCAGAACTACACATTACCATTTGAAATGTTTACAGTTAATTTTGATAATCTCCATTTTGACAATGACCCATAGTGAATCTTATGTAACACTCACATAAGTTATGTGCTAGGTATTCATTAAATGGCAGTCATTGTTTAGTATGATATTAGTTAGACTAGTAACAGAAGACCATTTGACTGCAGCTTGGGGTGGGGAAGGTTTCCACTGATGAAACGTCATCATGCAAAAGTACAGTTCTGAAGAAAAAATGCACAGTATACACAAACACTGCCAATTATGACAAACCATATTTTAATAAACTTTCTAATGTAAAGGTCAAGGAATGGAATGGACTGAAAGACCAAAAAATGTTACAGAGCAGAAAAAAATTAATTTTGCCATCCTTACTGTTGACAGTAAAGTACAGCTGTGTACACTTACCATAAATGTAGATGTTCAAGTGTATTCACTATTGCAGTCATCACATTTCGGTTATCTGCCTGCAGGTAGCCCTCAGCCAGCCTGAATACCAGAGTCTTCAGATTTCTGCGTAGGATGCTGTCTCTTCATCCATGACGTCAGGTCATCAGGGGTATAAAACATGCAGCCGATGCCATTACATCAGTTTTTCTTGCTCCAGATGTCAGGTTCCCCCACAATAGGAAGCAATTATATGGTATGGTACACCCCCATCAAAAAGCAAATACACCAGAAAAAATAAATATACCAAACAAGAAGGAAAGGTAGAGCCAAGAGAAGTCAGGGGGCTGGAGGGAGGGTAACCAGGACTGCAACAATGAATACACTCAAACATCTGAAAGTGTACACAATTGTACTATGCTCTTCGTGTTTCACTGTTGCAGTCACCACATTTGGGTTGATTTCCAAAGCTAAGAAAGGGAAGAGGAAGTTAAAGAGCATTAGGGCCAGCTATTAAGCCCTGCAAAACTACAGTGGCAAATCCAGCTCTGGATTTAGAAAAGATAGGCATGTGGTAATGCTTGGTGAAGGTGTGTACAGAGCTCCAGGTAGCAGCTTCCAGGATGTCCATGGTAGGGACTCCTCTAAAAAGAAGCTGTAGAGATAGATGCAGCCCTGGAGGAATGTGATCTTATCCCCTGTGGGATAGGTTTTCCATGGTGCTTGTAGCAGAAATTAATGCAATGGGCTATCCATTTGGAAATGGTTTGCTTTGAAATGGCCTTCCCCTCTGCCCCTGCAGCAAAGCCAACTAGAAGCTGTTCATATTTTCTGAGAGACTAAGTCCTGTCCAAATAAAATTTAAGTTGTCTGTGTACATCCAGTGAGTGCAGTATTCATTCCCCTTTGTTTTTGTGGATTAGGGAAAAAAGTAGACAAATGAATGGACTGATTTAGGGCCACAGTAGACACCACCTTGGGCATAAAGGAAGGATTAGTCCTGAGGGAAACCCTGTCCGCATGGATGATAATGAAGGGTTCCACTGCCATGAGGGCCTGTAATTCAGACACTCTTCTTGCTGAAGTGATGGCTAGAAGGAAGCCTGTTTTCCAAGAAAGGAATTTCAACTCTGCTGTTGCAGCTGGCTCAAAGGTGGGAAGAGTGAGCCTTTCCAATACAAATTTAAGGTCCCAGGATGGAGTGGGAGCTCTCCTGGGGGGGGGGTCTTAAATTCTTGGTCCCTCTAAGGAATTGTTTTAGTAAGGGGTGGCTCAGTATTATAATGTGCTGAGATGGCAGAGGCGTGCATTTTAAATAATGAGAAGGATAGGCCCTAGTGGAGCACTTCTGTTAAGTACTATATAATATGAGGTAAGCTGGGCACCATTGTGCCCATCCCCTGAGCCTGGCTCCAGTAACAGCATTTTTCCACTTTTCAGCATAGGATTTTCTCGTACTAGGCCTCCTTGCCTCCAGAATGACATCCAGCACCTGCTTACTGAGGGATGCTAGAGGAGAGCTCAAGAAATTAGTCAGGCTGCCAGGTTCAGGGTTTGAAGCTGAGGGTGCAAAATTTGGCCCGCCTGCTAGGACAGCAGGGAAGGGGTCTGGGGAAGGTGCCATGGTTGCAGCAATGTCATACTGCGCAAGAGGGGGTACCAGTGCTGGCGTGGCTAGTCTGCTGCAATCAGTATTGTCCTTGGCTTGTCCTATTTGATCTTTAATAGAACCTTCGAGAGGGGGAAAGGCATAAATCAATAGACTTTCCCGGTAAAGGACAGGGCATCCATTTTCTGTGGGGAGTTCTTTTGCAGAATTTGTTCAATTGGTAGTTCTGAGGGGAGGCAAACAGGTCTACCTCTGGAATCCCCCATTTGTTCCTCAAGTGGTTGAATATTTTGGGTTCTAGTTTCCATTCGTGTGGGTCCATGAGATTTCTGCTGAAGTCACCTGCCAGTGAATTTAGTTTGCCTGGCAGGAATTAAGCTTGTAGGTGTACTGGGTAGCTCAAGGCTGTGTTCCACAGTGCCATGGATAGTCTGCAGAGAGGGTGCGAGTGGGTTCCCCCCTGCTTGTTTATGTACTACATAACTGTGGTCTTGTCTGACTTTACCAATAGTTGTCCTGGAAGAATACGGTCTTTGAAGGCTGTCAGAGCATTTTGTACAGCTAACATTTCTTTTTGATTGATATGCAGGTGCATCTGTCTTGGGTTCCATGTGCCCTGAATGCACTGCCCTGCCATGTGAGCCCCCATGCATAGTCTGATGCATCTGTTGTCAGGGTTTGGGTGGCAGGGGGTAGAGTGAAAGGGAGTCCCTTGTTTTGGTAGCAGGCCTCTGCCCACCAAAGGAACTCTGTCTTGATACAAGGAATGATAGAAATCATTGTTTCCAGGTCCTGAGAATGTTGACAATATAAGCTTTTTAGATAAAATTGGAGTTTCATCATATGCAGTCTTGCATATGGAATTAGTAGAATGCAAGAGGCCATGAACTCCAGGGCTTGCAGTATTTCCCTTGCAGATAGCTGGGGTTTGTGGCTAATAGTTTGAAGTAGGTTGCCAAATAATCTTGTTTCCCCGGAGTGAGGAATGCCATCTGGGAAGTTGTGTTCAAGCTTCCTCCCAGGAATACAATCTGTTGGCATGGTACTAGGTGAGGTTTCTTTTCGTTGATGGTGTACCCCAGTGAGGTTAGAAGTTTCTTTACGAATGCCAGGTGTTGTAGTAATAGCAAGTCTTGGCTTTCTGCCTGAATCAGACAATCGTCCAAGTATGGGTAAATTTGAATATTTCTCTGCCTGCAAAATGCAATGGCTGGAGCTAGACACTTTGTGAATACCCTGGGTGCAGCAGATGCCAAAGGGAAGTGCAGGGAACTGATAGTGCATGGAGCCTGCCCTGAAGCGTAGGAATTTCCTGCAAGATTCCCTTATTGGGATGTGCAGGTAAGCTTCCTTTAAGACTAGGGTTGCCAGCCAGGCATCCTTGGCTAACATAGGAAGAAGCTGTTGAAGAGTTAGCATTTTGAATATTGGAATTACCAGAAAGGTGTGAGAATAGAAAGTTCCAGGATAGGACGCCAGGAGTTGTCTTTTCTGGGTACCAGAAAAAGTCTTGAATGAAAACCTTGTCCCCTTTGTTCTGCTGGGACAGGCTGAATAGCCCTGATACTGAGAAGAGAGAGAACCTGCTGTTGGGCCTCCACCCATTGATTTGGGGGTAGGTCTGGCAAACCATTTGGGGTTGGTAGTGTGTGAAAGTGGAATCTTTATCCTTGGGAGACTATATTCAAACCTCATTTATCCTGGGTAATGAGTTCCCAGTTTTTTGCATGCAGGGCAAGCTTTTCTCCTAAGGGAGCAGGTTGGTGAGCAGGGCTTGGAAGGGTTAAGGTTAAGTCATTGTGCCATTTTCCCATAGGGGATGGCTTATTACTCCCTGCTTTGGAACTGGGAGCCCCCCACTGCTAAGGTCTGTGAGTAGCCTGAGACTGTAGCCTTGGTGGTCTGCTGTTCCTGGGTTTGGACTGAGAAGGATGGAAGGGACTGGAAGGGACCAGTTCTTTGACGGCCGATGCCTACTAAATCTGGGAGGCTGTACTTGTAGGAAATCTTTAACAGTTTGCATAGATTTAGCTTTTTCCTCCATCCTTTTGAGGACTACTTTTGCTTTGTTGCCAAAAAGGCAGTCTTGGTTTAAGGGAGCATCCAGTAATTTAGCTTTAAAATGATCTGGCAAGTTTTATTCCTTAAGCCAAGCATGCCTTCTTAGTACAGACCCAGTGATAGCACACCTGCAAGATGCTTCTAAAGCATCAAAACCACATTGCAAAGTATGTTTACCAACTTGTTCTGCAGAATGCATTACATCTTGCAATTCTTTGTGTTCAGCACAGTCAGGAATCAACATCATCTTCTGTTTAAGTAGTCCCATAATTTGCTGCTGATACTTTAACATATGAAACTGGCAATTTAAAGCCTTAATGGCCAAAGTAGCAGAAGTGTATACCTTCTTAACCCATCTGTCTAAGGCTCTAGAATCTCTATCAGAAGGTGTAGGATTTTTGGCAGCAGTAGCCTTAATGTCTTTTGGTCCTTGGGAAATGGTCTTTGGATCCGCAGAAGGATTCCTGAAGAGGAACTTGTGAGAGTCAGGTACTCTGTAGTACCTGTCAGGTTTTCTGGGAGCTGGAGGTAAAGTGTCTGGGGTAAGGCTAGATTCCAAGAAAGCATTATCTACAATGCCCAGAACAGGAGGGATAGCTAAAGGCCTGTGTTGAGGCAGGAGTAAGAATTCCCCAAGTCTCTTTTTGGACTCAGAGTAATCCTGGCTTTCCCAGCAGAAATGCTCCCTAAGAGTATGCAAGGTTTTACCGAAAGAAAGAACTTCTGGAGGGGAAGCAGAGGGAATGGAATCCTCTGCGTCTGGATCCTCACAAGTAGATAAGGTCAAATCCTGGTAGTCAGAAGGAACAGAAATATCAGATTCCTGATCAGAAGAATCAGAAAGAAAATCAGTTCTAGGTCTCTTAGAGGGGGGAAGGCTGGCTTCCCCTAATTAAGGTAATAAGGTCTTCAGCCATTCTAAGCATTTGTTTTTGAGGCATATGGGCCTGAGCCTGTGGTTTGGTCATTGGATTTCTAGGCGTAGTGCGAGATTTTGGCCTGGATGAAAACAATGGCGTCAGTTTAATATGAATGTCTGTAGGCCTGAATACACACTCAAAAGCCGGTACCTGCACAGCGGCTCTGGACCCATCCAAGGTAGAAACATCCGCAGGTTCCACAGTCGAAGAAGCATCTTGCGGCATACTGAATGGTCTCAGAAGATGCCTGCAAATCTGAAGTAGGGGGTATCAGGGGCTGCAAAAGTGCCTCACTGAGTACTGGCGGACTGGCGACTAGCTTAGCGGAAGTGTCGTCGGCAGTTTTGGACATATGTGGTCTGTCTGTCTTTATCCTTAAGTTTTTTCAGAAGATCGGTAGTTGGATGGCTTACGGAAGCCATTTTGGAGTACACAGATTGAATATGAAAGTAATTGGCTGCAAAAATAGCCTGACAATGAATAGTTCAGGCATTGAGCAAGGCACAAAACCAACAGCGAGGTACGTCGTGGTCTGGGCATAAACAGGGGATGCAGTAAGAATGAAAATCTCAATGAGGTATTTGCTTTCCACAGGTAAGACAATTGTTAACTTTTACTGACATTGGACAGAGCAAGAAAAAAGGGTCCCCTACGGGGTACTTATCTTATTTTGAAGACTTCGGGTCGGAAACTTGAAAACTAAAATTTCAGTAGACAGCCGACCGGCACTTGCGAACTGCTTCTGCTTCGGGCACTGCATAGCAAGAAAGACTGATGTAATGGCATGTCAAATTTGATAGTTGGGGTACATTTAGTTGCAATTCTGAGGGTGTTATCTATGCTCTATAGTGCCCATGTAACAAATTTTACATCGGGGAAACAAAGAGGCCTTTTAAAACAAGGCTTTTAGAGCATTTAAGAGACATCAAAAATGGTAAAGAAGACAGCCCAGTTGCAGCACATTTTTTGGAAGCTCATAATAAGTGCAATGAGGGCTTGAAAGCTACTATTTTAGAACAAGTTTGTGTTTCTATGTATAATAATATTGATGTCAAGAGTAGACTAGTGCAGAAAGAAACTGTATATATTTTAAAATTTCAAACCATGTTTCCTTTTGGGCTGAATGAAGAGCTCAACTGGAGAACATTAGTTTGCTGAATTGTTGTATTAATTGATTAATTATGTAATTATCTCATTTGTCAAGTATATAAGCTGTTGCTGTATGCAAGTGATTTATTCTCCTTGAAGGCTTTTGGCCGAGACGTCAGAGAGAAAGATTTTGTGCTTTTAATAAATCCTGGTGGAACTTGCTCTTGTTGTTTGTTACTATTTACTTGGTTCCTGTTGTTCCAGCTTCATGCCTACTGATCCTCAGTTCCATCTACCTCGGATTTTCAGAGATAATATGGAGGGAAGTCAAATGTCCCTGGACAATTTCTTGGTAAACTCTTCAGCTGCTTCCAATCATATGGACAGAGGTGAGAAACAAGCTGTACAAAGAGTTTCTAATGATGGCTCTAGCATATGGGAAAAATGGGAGGAAGATAGACGTTCAAGACCCACTAACCCTTTTTCTGGGGTGGGTAGAAAGATTTCCCTAGCAGTCAATGCAGAGCACAAAGTACTTTTTGATGAACTTGAAAAGCTTATGTGGAAGGAAACTTCGGTGCATTATAACATCTGTGGGCTACAAAAATATGTGGAGACTGACACTACACCTAGAGGTTTGAGAGTCTTTAAGGACCCTTCCAGTCCTTTTGACTTAAGTGTGGATACTGATATTTCTTTCCACAAAAGGTGGGTACATGCTGCCCACAAGTGTGTGAGTGAATGGCTCCAGATATTGATAGAACGTGATCAGATTAAACATAAGGAACTGTGTTCTAATATAAAGAAACTCTGTACTGATCTAACCAATGTGGTTCCTGTGTCCGTATTTGATGAATTTCTGAAACAAACAAATGGAAAACTAAAAGACTATGAAGTGACTTTGCTTAACAGAAAAAAAGGGAAACTTGTGAGGGATATTCGTGATTATGAATCAAATAAAGCGTTCCTGTCTAGAACTGAACGCCTCAAGCGTCGTAAGCAAGTTAGGTTTTGCCCTGATGACGCCGGAAATCAAGCCTTTAATTCCTCGGCTTCGGAAGGAGGTTATACCTCTCATGAAGAAGATTGGCATGACGACGATTTTCCTGCACTTCCAACAGCGGAGCAAAGGGATAGATTTCATCACACCTTTCGGGGAAATTCGTCCTCTTCCTCGATTCCTCCAGCCCAGGGACAGAAACGGACTTGGGAACAGTTTTCCAACCAAGGTGGGCAACGCTTTGGACAGAGGGGGTCAAAACGTGGAAGACGGTAATGTTTGTTCTACACAGCGGATTAATGGGATGTTAAATGTTACAGACTATGTAGTCAACCTTTCTAGTTATAATTTTAGTGATGTAGAAATGTCTGTGTTAAATAAGGGACTTAAATTTGTCCCTACAGTGGTTACTCGCTTACATGATATTAAAAGCGACATGTTTGTTTTTGCTAGAAAATTGCACTTAAAATATTTTTTTAGTAAGAATGTTTTTTCTGCTGCAGAAATAGAAAATGATAGTTTAGATAGCTCTGTAGATAGTTTTTACTCATGTGCTTCAGAAAATGATGTTAATAATGCATATTTTATGTTTGATACTTCCAATGTTCCTTCATACAGTACTTTTATGCCTGAAACTCTTAACATTGATGTATGTCAATTTGTTAACTTAGTAAATTATTTTTCTGAGTTAGAATTCAAGCAATTTATGAATAACAAGTCTAATATAGTTTATAATATGTCTCTCCAAGAATGGAAAGCATTGCTAACTTTGAGTAAGAAACATGATATTGTCTTTAAACCCTCTGACAAAGGCAACAAATTGGTTGTGATGAGTTTTAATGATTATATGGAAATGTGTATGCAACATCTTGGTGATAGTAATACATATAGAGCTGTGGAAACTGAAAACTTTTTTTCAGCTATTTGTGAGTATAGGGAGCTAATTAACAAGGGATTAAGACTTGGTTATTTTTGCCAGTCAGATGTTAAAAAAAAGTTTCATACAACAGGCTGTAAAATGGCCCTCTTTTACTGTTTGCCCAAAATTCATAAGAATCTACATAAACCCCCTGGGAGACCTATAGTCTCGGGGTCTAAGTATTTTCTTCATAATTTAGGTGTGTTTTTGCATCATTTCTTGTATCCTTATGTCATCAGGCTGCCTTCCTATATAAGTGATGTCTTTGACTTTTTGGAAAAAATAAAAGATGTCAAAGTTAATAGGAACATGATGTGGGTCAGCATTGATGTAAAAAGTCTATATACAAGCATTGGGCATGAATATGGACTGGAAGCCCTTAGGTTTTTCCTTGGTAATTCTCCTGCTTCAGAATATGTCATAGAAATGGTTCATTTTTGTTTGACACATAATTTTTTTGAATTTAACAATATTATATATCATCAGTTACAGGGTACGGCAATGGGGGCTTCATTTGCCCCCATGTATGCAAATCTTTTCATGGGTTTTTTTGAATCAAATATTATCTATAAGCATAGATTTTTTCAGGAACATGTTATTTATTACTTTAGATATGTTGATGATTTAATTTTTTTGGTAGATTGTGACAAAGATATAATTATTGAATTTTTTAATGAAATTAATGTTAACAAATTTCATATTAAATTTGATGGCCTGAATATTGGTCATATTATCCCTTTTTTAGATATAATATTGGATATTTCAGATGGTGAGAATATAATTACCCGTCCTAATAAAAAATTTGAAGGGATTTGCCAGTATTTACATGCAAATAGTGGCCATCCTTTACATGTTATTGAGGCTCTACCTTTTGGTGAAATGCTACGCATTTCTAGGTTATGTAATAGATCGAGTGTATTTCATGAAGAAATGTGCCTTTTGGTGCAATCTTTTTCCACTAGAGGCTATGATACAAATATTTTGGATAACAGCTTCAGAAGACTATGTACAGGTGTTAAATCTAGATATATGAAATCTATTCTACCAAGGGAGTGCAATATAATACAGTATGACAATTCAGGTTCTACTAAAGAAAATATTTATTTTGTTACTACTTATGGTAGTTTTACAAAACAGTTCCTCAATATTGTCAGCCAATATTGGCGTTATTTTTGTTCACTCAGAAATGTTCAACAATGGCTTGATGTAAATATGAAGTTTTCTTACCGCAAAGGTAAGAGTATAAAAGATTTCCTTGTAAGATCTAAGATCAAGATGCCTGTATCACAAATATATATGGAACCTGCTAAAATTGGAACTTTTCCTTGTGGGAGGTGCAAGGCTTGTAAACATATTGTATCCAATTTTAATTTTATTAATAATGTCAAATTTGATAGTTGGGGTACATTTAGTTGCAATTCTGAGGGTGTTATCTATGCTCTAAAGTGCCCATGTAACAAATTTTACATCGGAAACAAAGAGGCCTTTTAAAACAAGGCTTTTAGAGCATTTAAGAGACATCAAAATGGTAAAGAAGACAGCCCAGTTGCAGCACATTTTTTGGAAGCTCATAATAAGTGCAATGAGGGCTTGAAAGCTACTATTTTAGAACAAGTTTGTGTTTCTATGTATAATAATATTGATGTCAAGAGTAGACTAGTGCAGAAAGAAACTGTATATATTTTAAAATTTCAAACCATGTTTCCTTTTGGGCTGAATGAAGAGCTCAACTGGAGAACATTAGTTTGCTGAATTGTTGTATTAATTGATTAATTATGTAATTATCTCATTTGTCAAGTATATAAGCTGTTGCTGTATGCAAGTGATTTATTCTCCTTGAAGGCTTTTGGCCGAGACGTCAGAGAGAAAGATTTTGTGCTTTTAATAAATCCTGGTGGAACTTGCTCTTGTTGTTTGTTACTATTTACTTGGTTCCTGTTGTTCCAGCTTCAAGAAAAAAGGGTCCCCTACGGGGTACTTATCTTTTTTTGAAGACTTCGGGTCGGAAACTTGAAAACTAAAATTTCAGTAGACAGCCGACCGGCACTTGCGAACTGCTTCTGCTTCGGGCACTGCATAGCAAGAAAGACTGATGTAATGGCATTGGCTTCATGTTTTATACCCCTGATGACCTGACTTCATGGAAGAAGAGACAGCATCCGATGCAGAAATCTAAAGACTCTGGTATTCAGGCCGGCTGATGGCTACCTGCAGGCAGATAACCCAGATGTGATGACTGCAACAGTGAAACACGAAGAACATCTTCACTCCACCCTTTGGCACAAAGATGGTATAAATTATACAATAAAGAGTGTTTTGACTGTGGCATTCTGGTGGGTACTCAGAGTTATGACAACATATATTGCAGGCAGAGGTCACTGCTGCATATTCCTTTAATAAAAATAGAATGCATGCACAGTACCACTGGCTATAAGGGCGGTTCCGGTATATGGCCACTTTTGGCCTGCAGTATCCTGATCTGCCCAGATATGTTTGTTATTCTTCTGGAGCATGCATGTACAACTATCATTTATTATATATTCTGTGACAGCCTCAGTAATCTGTGGCTGCTTTGGCAGTATCTTTGACACAAGTACTATAAATGGACCCCACATATTTTCAGAAAATGGGCTACAAAAGGTTGTCACATTTTCTGACAGTGCCATACAGGAGTCAACATTCTGCCTGATTACTGAAATCTTAACACACATCATCTGTAATGCACCTAGACATTGCCATAACTTGTGCAATTAGAAATTGCATTTTTATTTTGTTTCCTTCTCAATTCTCTGAAGTCATATCCAGCTTTATTGCATTTTTAACTATTGCTTTCAAAACGTTATATCTAAGCTCTACAGGGTAATCTGAAAAACTCAAACTAGCTGACATGATCAGCGCCATTCAGTATGCAAGCAGGGATCATAGCCTGGACTCCTTTGTGACACAACCACTAAATTGCTTTGCTAGACTAGACTTATACCCATGCTTTTTATGAAGAAAAACAGACAGCAAAACAGAGCTATACACTGACTAACATCAACGGATAGTGCCTGGCAGTACAGACAATTAGGGCTACTTGCTGCTAATGCTCAGCATCCTATATTCCTGGGTTTGACTAGGTTAGTACCCAGTTTTGTACGCCAGTTAAATCAGTACTCGTACCTAGGCTTCCACTGCAAAATAGGCCTCAAATTAGTTAACAAAACACAGAAAAAAAAAATGATCTGTCTCACTTTCAAAAGTCTGGAGGTGATCTCCCTCTCTGAGTAATAACAATAAAATAAACCTGACTGCAATTTACAAGTCAGGATCTGCTTTTGACACGTTTATGTCTTTTTTAATCACTGAATTGTTTGCATTATCCATCATTCTTACTTTCCAGTACTAGAATTGGAGACAGCCCCACAGATATGAAGTTGGCCATTTGGGAATGAGACATTCACACCAGCTCCATACCTGTCTGTGTTATGTGTCACAGGTTAATCAAACGCTGACCTCACAAAAGATATGGAAGAAGTACCAAGTTGAGCAGGATTATAAAGTGACATTAACTCATTCTGTTGACTGAGCATGAAGACCAGTTTTATCATAAGCATTACAATACAGAAAATGATGGCCATATGGTGCAGATGTCATGACTGAAATCAATGTTGCAGTATTCATAACATATGGGTTTTTATCTGCTGATGTCTGGCTGGGGTACCAAAGCTTTGACTTTCAAGGGCATACAACTGGATAATGATCTTGGTTTGTAGGCACAGAGGTATATAAATGGATGTACACATGTGATCCTCAAACTATCTCACTGCCAGCCTGAACACAGACTTTTGCACCTGATGGGCTGTTGTTGTTTGGTAATGTAGCTTTGCTTGTCACATTCAGATAAGTACCCCATTGGAGACCATTCCTTACCAACCTTTTAACTGTGTGTCAATTGTTACTAGATGTTAGCTAAGGAGGGCTAAGTGTATGTGAGGTAGGCAGATTCCATAGAAAGACTTGCACACTAAGGGTCTGTTCTGTCTATGGCCTGAACACAACTACGGATCCTGTTCTATTTGTCAGTCATTTCTTCCAAAAACACTTTGATCCAGACTTCCCACTCTGAATACCTTCTTGAAGACACAGCACTTAAGCTTACTCACTCCACCATGTTGGAATCCCTGGATTTCAGCCTTCTGCACAAGAATAAATTTAAAAGACCCAGACAGGATTTGTCTTCCATCTCCTTTGAACTGGATGTCCTGCAAAGTAGTTCAATTCATGATATGTCAGTCAAACTCAGAAACCTGGTACCAAGACTCTGACAGAGGCTGGTATGGCTCCTGCAGTCTTGCATGCATCCAAATACTCTGATGAACCATGGCTGATTATTTCCAAGGGCTCATGAGGAGACCCAGAGATCCTAGTAAGGGAAAAATTTCCATGAACACTTTTCAAAATGTGCTTTATTTCCAAACCACCTAAGTTGGTACAGGCAAAAGTCACCTCTAAAAAGAAAAAAAAAACAATTAAATATATGACGTCCTCTTCAGCTTCCATGAAAAAAGAATGGGTAATTTTTTTTAGATTTTTCTCAGGGTTATTTAAAGCCATTATGTCCATGAAGCCTCCATCCATTGTGACCCAGCCTACACAGGCTACATCACAGAAACAGGGATTGATGTCTTCATCCTCAAAGGAGGAACCAGAGGCAGATTCAGACCGTTCTTTGGACTACTCTACTCAATTAGATTCTCCTGAACAGGTATCCTTGGATAAGGGAGTCTCCCTCTCTGCTGATTCCTCTTTAGAAGAAACTTTCTTTGCAGAAACCTTGTAAAGCATGATAAAGTACTTTGAATGGCAATCTAAAGAGGTGCAAAAGAGATACTTTTAGAGATGTGCACTTTTGTATCACCACCAGTTCCCCCCTGTGCTAGAGGCTTACCTAGATGGATTTCAAGCTAATGCATCCTCATTTGACTCTCAGCCTCCAGCACCCTAAAGGCCAGACAGGTTGTACAAAATTCCTGATGAGCTGAAGTCATCATCATCTTCTTTCGGCTGTTCTCATTAGGGGTCACCACAGTGGATCACCTGTTTCCATTTCTTCCTGTCCTCTGCATCTTGCTCTGTCACACCAACCACGTGCATGTCCTCTCTCACCACATCCATAAACCTTATCTTAGGCCTTCCTCTTTTCCTGTTACCTGGTAGCTTCATCCTTAGCATCTTTTTCCCAATATACTTAGCATCCCTCCTCAGCACATGTCCAAACCAATGTAATCGTGCCTTTCTGGCTTTGTCTCCAAACCTTCCAACCTGGGCTGACCCTCTTATATACTTATTCCTAATCCTGTCCACCCTCGTCACACCCAGTGCAAATCTTAACATCTTTAACTCTGCCACATCCAGCTCAAACTCCTGCCTTTTTGTCAATGCCACTGTCTCCAACCCATACAACATAGCTGGTCTCACTACCCTCTAGTAGACCTTCCCTTACACTCTTACAGGTACTCATCTGTCACAAATCACTCCTGACACTCTTCTCCACCAACTCCATCTTGCCTGTACTCTCTTCTTCACCTCTCTTCCACACTCACTGTTACTCTGAACTATTGACCCCAAGTATTTAAACTCATCCACCTTCGCCACCTCTACTCCTTGCATCCTCACCATTCCTCTATCCTCCCTCTCATTCACACACATATATTCTGTCTTAGTCCTGCTGACCTTCATTCCTCTTCTCTCTAGAGCATATCTCCATCTCTCCAGGGTCTCCTCCACCTGTTCCCTACTCTCACTACAGATCACAATGTTATCGGCAAACAGAAAAATCATGTGGCAGTTCCTGTAGCAGATTCCCTGGCCTTGTACAAGCCTTCCAAGCTGCTTCCCAGCACTAATGTCCTTCCCACTGATATGGACAGTCAAGCAATTAACGGGTGAGTTAAAAAGTGTGTACGTTCTCCATCTTGGCTTTCAGAGACATTAACTACCAAGCTAATATGACAAATGGCAATGAGTAAAGCCATCACAGACCCTTGGACACTAGACTCTAACAGCAAATGCAAACCCTAGTCACCTAGACTTCTCAAACAGCTAGACGGTATTAAATGCAGCTATGATGCTTTGGATGCTTTCTCCAGGTCAGCTGCTTCTGGCTCAGTCATCAGGAGGTATGCCTGGCTACAAGGTCAGCCTATTCCTGAAGACGTCAAGACTAGGTTTTTAGACTCTCCTCTGGATAATACTCTTCTATCTGGGTCACAAGTTGCCAATCTTTTCAAAGCATTACAGGAACAATTCAAAACAATGAAAGAGTGTCACCAGATTTTTCTTCTTTTTACAGTCCCTAGGTACTACAGAAATTATCCAGCAAAATAAACTTCTCTTTGTTAAGAGAAACTCAAGGTCCCCTCATAAGCAAAGCAAATTACCTAGGAAAATATTCCCAGGTAAAGCTCAGATGGATAGCCCTTCTGGGAAGCCTCAATTTGGTATCAGGCCACTTTGACTATCTTCCCTCTTTCTCCCTCCCTTCCCAACTCCACCCCATCCACCCCACTCTCAAGAAGACATTCTATCTCCCCACCATTCTGGGTGATAGTGACTTCAGACAAATGGATCCTGAATATTATCATAGAGGGCTATACTATGACTTGGGACAGCATTCCCTCTCTGTGGGGAATGCTCTTGTCTCCTCCCCAACCAAGTTCACCTCCTAGACCCTATCATCCAAGACTTGCTAGCACAGGAAACTATACAGAATGTCCCCTTAACCTTCATAGGAAAAGGTTTCTATAAAAATCTTTCTTGTCGCAAGGAAGGAGGGCCAGTGGAGAACCAGCCTGGACCTCTCTCAACTAAGCACCCTCTTAAAAGTGCTCACTTCCAAAACCTTTCTTTGCACACTTTCCTTCTTAGCTTCTCCCTCAGGCCTTCTTGGTATCCCTTGACTTAAAGGATGTCTATCTGCACATTCCCATTCATCATTCCTGCAGAAAATTTTGTAGGTTCTTCCCTGGATCATCACATTTTCAGTTACTGCTTTGCCCTTTGGTCTCTCTACAAAAGCTTCAAGGGTTTTCACAAAGGTTTTAGCTCTACTGATGGGCTTTTGCTGCACTCAGGGCATACAAATCTTCTCTTACCTGGATGATGTTCTAATCCAGACTCTATCCAAGGACAATCCTCCTCAAACATCTTCATTGAACTGTACGTCTCCTGACATTTTTGGGATTCAACATCAATTAAAAAAAAATCTCTGCTAAATCTCACTCAGGACTTGACCTCCATAGGTTGCAGACTGAACACCTCCACCATGCATGCCTTTATCCTTCAGAAGATGGTCACCTCCATAACCAACTACTTCACAACTCTTTCTGCCGAAATTCACTGCACAGCAAGACAGATCCTCAGGGCTCTGGGGTTTATGACTGCCACAATTCCTATGCTTCCCTCACCAGACTGTACATGAGAAAAAAACAGTAGTATCTGAAATCGGTGTGGTCCCAACATTCACACCCATTAGATTCCCTCATTGCCTTTCTGCCCTGCATCAAGAAGGAAAGTTTTTGCTGGAACAATTAAGCCACTCTAAACCCAGGCCTTCCATTCAGTCCAGTCCTACATAACCAATTCCTGCTCGCAGATGCCTCAGACAGCACATAGTGGGATTTGTACAGGAGCCTACAAAGTTCAAGGAGAGTATCTTGCCCACCTGGTAAAACACATCAATCTAAAAAAATAAAAAAGAGATTGCTTCTGCAGCCCCTGCAGACCTTCTCACATCTCTGGAAGCCAAACACACTGCTGGTTTAAACAAACAAGTATGAAGGAACAAGATCCTACCCCCTTTGAAGGCTGGTAAAGGAGGCCTTGTACTATGCATCCAACCTTTATCTAACACACACACACGCACACACTGCAAATGGAGGACCCTCACAAATGGTCTCAACACAAAGCCCTTCAGAACTATCACCCTTTAATAGGGAACACCACAAAAAGGCCTTTTTGCTTTCCTAGAACATCACCAACATCCCCTTTTCTGCACCAAGAACCAATCTCCACTAGCATGGAAGATGCCTTCTCCTTCCAGTGGACAGGGAAGTTCCTTTATACATACCTTCTGCTGCCTCAGCTCCCAAGACTCCTACTCCTGGTCCAGAAGGAGTGTCCAAAACTACTACTACTGGCCAAGACAGCATCAGTTCCCTTTCCTGTGTCATCTGTGAAAATGGAATTTCTGGAGACTTCCACTACAACCAGACCTCATCACTCTACAGAAAGGGAAGCTTCTTAATTCCAGTTCAACCTTCCTCAGTGTTACTCTGGATGATAGGTTTTAATTCCTGAAAGACATACTTTCTCTGAAGAGGTGGTTGTGGTTTTACAAGAAGACAAGAAACCCAATATCAGGAAATTATACATGACCAGGTAGAAAATATTCTTCATCTAGTCCCTTAAACACAAAATGCAACCCCTTTTGTCAGACTTTCCTACAGTACTTCATCTCCTCTGTGAGGTACTATATTCTGGTTTGGCCTATTCTTCCATTAAAGCCTACTTATCTGCTATTAATGCATGCTTATGTTTGGAGTCCCCCGCCCTCATGTCCACAGCAGTGGTCAAACCTTTTCTGAGAGGAGTTTTGCACTTTAAACCTCCCAGTAAGCCCATCACTCCACCATGGGACCTTAACTATGTGTTGGAAAAATTACCTTTGCCTCCTTTTGAGATGGTCGTTTCTGCACTACTCAAATTCTGCACATGGAAAACAATGCTTTTCTTGAACCTCACCTCAGCTCACAGAGTTTCTGAACTTCATTTCACCATTGCTATTTCCCCCTTTTCATCTTACATAAAGACAGGATAAGCCTTAGGGCCAATCCTTCTTTCACACCTAAAGTCATTAATGAGCCAATCAGACCATTAACCTTCCAACATTCTTTCCCAATCCTCAAAAGAGGAGAGAATGAACATTACACTCTCTAGATATTCACAAGGAATTGAAATGTTATCTGGGCAGAAACTAAGGCTATCAGGACAACAGATCAGCTGTTTGTCTCCTTCATGGATGCCAAGCTGGGACAACTAATTTCTAAACAAACTATTGCATCCTGGATTTCAAAGTGCATCTCTTTCTGCTATTTACACCTCCTGCCCAAATGTACATTCCAGTCGAGCAGTGGCTTCTTCAAGATTATGCATACCATTTCCATTTTAGAAGCCGCCACCTGGTCTTCTGTCCACACATTCACTAAACACTATAAGTTGGATGCCTTCTCTAGGTCCCAGACAGCTTTTTGCCGGAACTGTTCTGCCTGGCTTCCTGGGTTCTACTGCCTTCATCCCTCTTACTGTTATGAATACCACAACTGTGATTTCAGTCAGGACATAGTATAGTTGTGTAAGAACTTACTATAACAGTAGAGGTCCTAATAATCACTGTTGCAGCATTCCTTCCCTCCCTCACTCCTTATCCTCTTTCTCTTCTCATCTCCTCTTACTCACAAAAAACACAAACACACACACATGTTCTGATAGTTTACTACATCAGTCCTGGTGGAGTTACTTACCTGTTCAAACTATGACCCTTCTAGCTGACCAGTTTCTTATCTCAGTTGTCTTCAGGCTACTGACTTGGAGATAATATGAGGATCTCACACATATGTCCATTTATATACCTCTAACAGTTGAGGTCGTTATCTGGATGTATGCCCTAGGAAGGTAAAACTTTGGTAAACTGACCAGATGTCAGTGGATGAGAATCCATCTGCTTCAAATACTGCAACAGTGATCAATAAGACATCTACCATTATGGTTATTTTCTTACACAACTGTACTTTGTCAGCCTCGGATAATTTACAGTAATGTGTATGTTTTATTGTTGGTTTCATCTTAACAATAATGCCATTTTTCCTTCAAAGAGTATTGTAGGGTGGGGTACATCAGTTTATGTGAATAGAATGAAAATAAAGACACCTACATATTTATATATCAGATATAGTCTATGAAAATTGTAACCAGAATTTAAGAGATTAGAGAAGAACAAAATAATCTTATAATGCCAAATCTGACAAACAACGGTCTGCAATCCAGGCCACACATGGTGATGGTTGACTTAAGGCTGCCTCCTTGTGACAATCCAAGGCTTCCTTATCAAGTCCTCAGATGGTCAGGTGTACTATAAGAATTACAGCTACAGAAAAAAAGCAATTAGAATTCCAGTAGAAAGAGAACAACCTGTAGGAGTTGACATCTGACTTGCCCATGCTTTTCTAGGCCATGTCGTCTTGGTACCATGTGGCAACAATGCAGGAGGAGAAAACAACAATGAAATGAAAAGGAGTTGGGATATTTTGTTCTACTTTCCATTAGCTTCCCCCAACCCCAACAAAGTGAGAAATAACTAGCCCATCTTATGGAAAACATGCCCCAGCCAGAAAAAAAATATTTACAAGAGAAACTAGTACATCCCAAAATGTTAGCAGGTTAATGTAAACTGCTAGAATCACATGCATTCACTTTAAAGGACTGAATGGATATCAGAGCGGAATAGAAAGCATTACTTAGCCATGCTATATTTGCAATACAAATAACACCTTTTCCCCCAAGCTGACATACTTAAATTAGGTAAATAAATAAATATTACTTATGTTACATCAGTCTGTGCTCATTCTACAGGACAAACACTGCAGTTCACAGACTTTCCAAGAATAAACACGTCACTAAGTTAATAATGCCACTATAGTGCTGCACTTTTTCCATTATTCTCGCTGTTGTTCAGTGCTAGAGATATTCAGTAAATAAAGTTTATCCCACAAGTCACTATGGAGTAATCCATGCTTACACTGTTAGTACTATGTTAAAATCTGTCATAACTACCTTTCCCGAGTAAAAGGATGCATTATTTTTATATC
>NC_056749.1:551442225-551452225 GCF_019279795.1 Protopterus annectens | reverse complement strand
AAGTGTTGTTTTAAATATTTCCTGTGATTTTGAACTCTGATGTCACTTGTTGTTGTGTCTTTTGGCTTTTCACAGTTAGGGGTCGCCACAGCGGAACTCCGGTCAGCTAATGATTGGCAGTAGATTTTTATGTGCCGAGTCGCAAGCCCTGATGCACAACCTTCAATGAAGGTATGCTCATTCACGCATGTCTCCACACAGTAGACGTTCTAGTTGAAAATCGAACAGGACAACGTCTTACTGTGAGGCGACAACGCTACCGCAGCAGCACCACCACTGAACTCTGATGTCACTGTGAAGATATATTTAGTATTGTCTTTTTCTTTTACTTATTATTAAATATATTTAAACCTATCTTTGTGGCTGATATTTGTGAGACATATTTAAAAACTCTTAGAGCACTTGCATATTTATTTGGTGACACTGTGCAGGACACTCCTAATAACCTGGCTCTTGGTCAAACTACCATTTGGATTAAAAGTAACATTACACAGTAGGATTGGACACCCTTTGTTAAGGGCCTTAAAGAAGCTGATGAGTGGTTCCGGTGGTAGTGATAACTATCTTACAGTCTGGGCAGAAGGGGCATAGCTAATAAGCTTATGCCAGCCTTTACCAGGTATGTATATGTGTAAAACAAATATATATGAGTGTGTGTATCAGTTACTTGGGCACAGACAAGAAGCACTGGTTGGACAGAAACAGTATTGGAGGACTTGGCTTGTAACCCGGGCTAAGGACTCAACCCTATAGCTGTGCCAGTGGGAAGTCTTAACAGGGATCTGAAGAAAGTGAGAGAAAACAGCCCCAGACTGACATGTGCTTTTAAGAGAAATTGCATTTTAATGGGTGTGCACTTGTCATCCTCCCTGTGTGTATGTCCTGCATATTGCCAGTGGTGAGGATTGAGGCTCCTTGATTACTGGACCAGTGATGGACCATCATAGGGGTCACCTGTGTTTCTACTCCTGAGAATTTTGGTAAATGAAAGAGGGTTATGGTCAGGGTTAGGGTTAGGCTGGATAGACATGAGTAAGGTGGGCAGGGGGGTTGAAGCCCCCTGCACCATCTTACTCATGTGCGATAACCCTAACCATAACTCTAACGCTACATATTATGTTACTAAAATTCATTTTTATAACCGTACCACTACACAACCCAAAAGGACACAAAACACAAAACATGCACAACACTAAATCTGCCCCCTTACAAATCCTTAATCTAATCCTAACTCATAAACAATTGCATATTCATACCAACTTCTATAACACAGTCTTCAACATCTTAACAACCACCATCTTTTCATTCATTCATTCTTTTTCCTGCCCATTAATTTACCTAAAAGTTGTAAAACCAAATTTGACCATATGTGATTCACCCATCTGTGCATTCTCTGCTATTTATACACAGAAAGCTTTCAGATTTTCTACAAAATGTGGTTTCTACCTTTTGAGTTGCAACCTGTTTTATATATATATGTGTATATATATATATATATATATATATATATATATATATATATATATATATATATAGGTTCCATACACTAGATTGAATTTTCACTAATTCGAAACAGTGCATGGAATGCTCACTGCAGCGGAAGTGCACTTAATCGAAAGTGCACTTACGCGAAGTTCAGTACAACAAACGGGTGTTGTACTGAACTTGACCTGTGCCCGAACCCTAAGGTCCGTGCCGACTACAGCGCAGTGAAGGACATAGCAATGTCCTCCACTATGTTGCGATAGTCACGGACCTTAGGGTAAGGGCATGGGTTAGGGTAAGGGGATAGCTTTACTAACTATCCCCTTACCCTAACACGTGCCCTAAACCTAAGGTCCGTGACTATCACACCATAGTGGAGGACATAGCTTGTTTTTTATGTCCTCCACTGTGCTGCAGTGTTTTCGGTGAAGTGCACTTATGCAAAAGTTCAAGTGAACTTTCGCAGAAGTGAGGCTTCCTATTACAAGTTCGAAGTAGTGAACTTTCGTTCTTGTAATAGGAATCCATATATATATATATATATATATATATATATATATATATATATATATATATATATATATATATATATATATATATATATAGTATAAATCTTGGCTTGAGATGATTGTCACTGTTGAAGTGACACCCCGACTCCATGAGGAAAATAGGAAAAAGGCTTTAAGGATGGATGGATATATATATATATATATATATATAGATATATCTACATATACATATACATACATACATATATATACACACACACACACACACACACACATATATATATATATGTACACATATACATCTGCATATGTGTGTGTGTGTGTGTGTGTATGTATGTGTATATCTTGTGTGTGTGTGTGTGTGTGTGTGTGTGTGTGTGTGTGTGTGTGTGTGTGTGTGCAGCAGCATTTTCTGTCTGTACTGAGTAAAATGTTACAGATGAAGTTATTACTATCCATTCTGTCATGGGGAAGAATATGTTCTTTCAATAGCTCTCAACTGTCTCTTACAAGATATGCCATATTTTTGCCCTGTGCCTCGTAAGTGTTTGATTTTTTTGGTAAATCGCTAGGGATTAGCCAGTCAGTTATGCTAGACATTAAACTTCAATACTTCACCATCAACAGATCCTTGTATTCCAGGCATTTTCTGAAAAATAAACTTAAAATGCATAACATAATCAAGGCTTTCCCACTATGGGACATCCTAGATTACAATCTCAGCATCATGTTATTAATAAATCCTTGCCCTTTCTATTTATGTCAATTATAACTTGGTAAGTCACTTAAAAGTCAAACCCGAGAAAGGTCTGGACACCATATAGAGTTATGGGTGTTTAACTGGAAAAATGGGTTGCCGACTGGCTTAGTGACAGAACCCACACTGTAAAAGTAGCTGACTGCAAATCCAGCTCCAGACAAGTGACAAGTGGAGTACCTCAGGGTTCAGTCCTGGGGCCTCTCTTGTTTGGCATCTACTTCTCTGAAGTACAGGCTCACACTAAGGGACTCTAGCTAACAAAGTTCGCAGGTGACTGCAAACTGGGAGCCATTACTGAATCCACAAATTATGTGGATACTCTACAAAAGGGCCTTACAGAAACAGATGCTTGGTGCCATGGGCTCAAGCTCAGTGCCAAGAAATGTATAGTTATCCCCTTTGAGAAAAAACATGTACACATGAATTACCATATAGGTGGCAGTACACTAAACACAGAAAGTGTGATAAAGAGACTTAGGGATACAGGTGGACAGTGGTCTCACCTTCAATAACCACATCGCCACAACAGTCAGGAAATCCTTCTATGTGGCACACCTCATCACTAAGGGCTTTTCATCCGGAAAAAAGGAGGTCATTGTCCCACTGTACTCATCCCTCATTAGACCCATTATAGAATACAACGCCCCATTTGGTATGTACCTCTCAAAACATCTTCAACAACTGCAAAGGCTGCAGAAATACCTCACTAAAAGAATCACAGGCCTAATGCAGATGCCATATGCTGACCACCTTAAAAAACTCCAGCTATACTCTGTCACATATCGTCTACTCCGAGGCGATCTCTGCTTAACATACAAGGCCATGTCAAAACCAGAGCTGTTGGACATGCTACACTTAAAAAAATCCCAATCCCTCACAGCCACACACTCCAGGGATTTAAACCTTGTCATCACAATAAACAAAACATCCTGGAGGGATAGGTTTCTGACCCAGAGACTCCCCTGACTCTGGAATAGACTGCCCATGCATGTCAAGCTGAGTGCCTCATTGGCCTCTTCAAAAGGAACCTCGATGACTGGATGGGAGAAAGGAAATTCACCCCGGGGATCACATCAGTCACCCTGCTAGACATGGGTCCAGGGAAGTAAATAGTGTGGAAAGAAATAGCCAGGGGATTGTTATGGCTAGGCTTGTATAGGCCCTAGGGCCAATAGCCTAGTACCAACCTATGAAAATACAAAAAAGTGCAGTAGGCTTAAATAAGTTAACTGAAATGTAGTACTTTTTTAAAAGTATCCCTAATTTTAGGCCTTTATCTTCAATTATTTTATGTTTTTTTCCCAGATTCTTGAGCAAAGAAATTGAGAAAGTATAATTCTTTCTTCTTATTTTATTATTTATTTACACTATTCCTTAGCAAGACTTGAGAAATGCACGTTAAACAGCACAAGTAGAAAATGGCTGTTGCCGATTAGAAGCATGCACAAGAAAAATAGTCACATTGATTGGGAAATTATATGGAGCAGCAAATAAAGTTTTGTCTCCTAAAATTTTAGAAACATATAAAATTCCAAAATGCAAATTAAAAAAAAAATGAAAGCAAAAATGTACTACTATACACAGCAGCAAAATGTTAAGTTGTTTGTCAGTTAGTGCAGCATTAAATCTATGGGATGTTAATAAACTGCTTCCTGTAGTTCAGAGTTTGAGTCTCTCACCCTCCATTTGCGTACTGTGTGTTTCATGTAACCAAACAGTGCTCTGGGTCAGATGACAAACTGGACTAGGATCCTTAATGGTCTCCCTGACTGCACGTCTAGTAACTAACGAACATAATCATGCCATATAACAACCTTCTGTAAGTCTGCGTGTGTGTGTGCGCATGCGCGCACGTGTCTAAGTATATATGAATTTATCAAGCCACAAAGTGACCAAACTATCGCTCAGTGACCGCTGATAAACTGAAAGTTAGAAACAGACTGTAGCGTGAGTCCAAAATAGGGGGGGGGGTTCATTCTCCCACCTCAGTTGGTAAATGACCTTTAACATGGGTCCAGAAGGGGGACATTTATCTTACTCATCCATTCTAAGGCATGCAGTGGATATAAAAAGTGTACACACTCCTGTTAAAATGCCAGGTTTTGTGATATAAAAAAATGAGACCACAATACATCATTTTAAAACTTTTCCCACCTTTAATGTGACCTATGGCCTGTGCATTTCAATTGAAAAACAAACAAATCTTTTAGGGGAAAAATATAAAAAATAAAAAAAATACAATACGCTGGTTGCATAAGTGTGCACACCCTTAAACTAATACTTTGTTATATGTGCACACCCTTAAACTAATACTTTGTTGAAGCATATGCATGAATGTCTACATTTTGCAGATAATGTCATTGTAATCATGATTGCTTGAGATGTCATTATTTTTTTTCTACATCTATTTATACATAAAAATCTTTGGATACATTTACCTTTATTACATTATTATATTTTGTTATAGTGGTTCTTATGAACTTTTAAATGTTTGATTAGTTATTTTTGATTAGTGTAACACTGCGATTAATTAGCTGTATGGTCTTAGCCATTCATTGGTTTGTAACCTACTTAGAACCACAGCATTGGTCAATTGTTGACCTATGAACACGGTTTTGCATTTATTTGATCGGCTTATGTACTATACCTTTCAGCCATTGCTGTAGGTGCTAAATAGCGCAATGCTACACATGACTGGTCATGTATTGCTCTCTTATTTATTGGTTTGAAATGCACTGCGAATTTTGTAATAGGCTAATTTATCTATTTGTCAGTTGTATGTTTTAATTGGTGTTGACAATTATATGACTGGTTGATCTGCTATGCTAATTTCCTCATTGTTTATATGAATGCATTAATGTGAATTTTTAATTTTTGTTTGATTTAAGAGATGTAAATGGTTTGTTTTATTTAATTAGTGTTATTTAAATGTTTTAAAATGTAATTGTTTTTAATGATCTGAAAAAGTACCACTTTAGGTGTGAAAGCGCTTATCTACTAACAATAAAGTATGTTTTATATGCTCAGTCGTGTGGGTCCTTGGTTTGCTGCCTGGTGAATTTTTTTTTAAACTGGCAAACAATCAGATAATGAATTGAGAACTGCTGTAGTAACTAAATGTGTGTGTGTACTATCTGTGTGTGTGTGTGTGTGTGTGTGTGTGTGTGTGTGTGTGTGTGTGTGTGTGTGTTTGGCGGGCGGAGGCACCATACTGACTGTGGATGAAAGCAACTTTTCACTCTCTTGTTCTGCTTGTTAAAGCCTTGTATTACAGAACTAGTGTGCCTTTGAATTACATACTTTTTCACATGGCAGACAATAAGAAAATGAATTGAAAACTGCTGTAACTAAGTGTGTGTGTGTGTGTGTGTGTGTGTGTGTGTGTGTGTGTGTGTGTGTGTGTGTGTGTGTGTGTGTGTATGTGTGTGTGTTTGGTGGGGGGCAGCATAATGGCTGTGGATGAAACTAACTTTGCCCTCTTTTGGTTTGCCAGTTAAAGCCTGGTATTACAGGGCTAGTGTGCACTTGAATGACATAATATTTATTATTTGGTTTAGTGATTCTGTGAAGCAAATTGAAATTGTCATTACGCTTATTTTACAGAATACCCCTGACTTTGCCTTATGTTTTTGTTTTGTGCCCCAAAAACTGTGGTATTCTGGAAAATCCGAAAATTGCACTCAGTCAGTCACTAGGTAAGGAATGTGTATGAAGAAAAGTTATTGTCTTGTCATATACTCATTTTAAAGTCTGGCTTACAGGACTAGTAGCATGCAGTTGTATAGCATACTTTTGAATGTTTATTGTCGAGTGATAATTTGTGTAAAATACAATTGAAATCAGCCCTGATTTCATAGAATATCTCTGACTTTGCCTAATAGCTTTATTCTGCACCTCATAAAATTTCTTTTTTCTGGCAAATCATTGAGACTAACCGATATGGGTTAAAACAGGAATTAGCATCACCATTGAGCATGCTTTTCAGTAACAGCCTAAGCACTGGCTTCATCGCAGTGGAGCTAATTTCACCCTTTGCACAAAGTGGATGCATCCACAAACCCTGGGAACTATAGACTCATTAGCTTGACCTGCCTTATCTGCAAGGCCATAGAACAAATCATGATGGACCTTATTAACAGAGATATAGGAAATCTCCAAATGCTTGACCCCCACCCAGTTTGGCTTTGTCAAGGGAGATCATGCCTGTTAAACTTGGTGAACTTCTTTGAGACAGTCACCAAATCCCTAGACGAAGGCACATCTTTGCAAACAGCCTACGTAGACTTAGGCAAGGCTTTTGACACAATTCCCTACTCAGGCATCATTGATAAACTTACCCAGCTGAGTATCAACCCATATATTGTCAGATGGGTTGCAAACTGGTTCATTGATAGAACTCATACTGTCAAAATAGGGGACTCTACCTCCTCCAGCAGACCTGTAACCAGTGGTGTTCCACAGGGATTGGTTCTGGGATGCCTAGTGTTCGAAATATACTTCTCCGAAGTGCAGGCTAAAACTAAAGGACTGTGGCTGACAAATTCTCTTGATGACTGTAAACTGGGAACAATCATTGAAACCCCTAGTGATGTCAACATCCAGCAAGAAGGTCTTATGCAGACTAATGGCTGGTGCCAAAGTCATTGTCTAAAACAATAAAAAATGCATTATCATTCTCTATGGCAAGGGTGATGTTCCCTCAAATCTACCACATCAATAGCAATACCCTAAGCACACAGTCAGTGGTGACAAATCTGGGCACACAGGTTGACAGCAACCTTAATTTCAATCACCATGTCTTCACAGTGGTAAAAAGGGCATTTTATATTGCTCATCTCATAAGTACAGGTATTGCATCCAGAAAAAAAAGGAGGTTATGACCCCCACTGTACTCTTCCCTCAGCAGGCCAATAACAGAGTACAATATTCCCTTGGGTATGTTTCTTTCCAAACACTTGCAGCAATTGGAGGGACCACAAGGGGTCCTTATGAAGAAAATTCAGGGTTTTTAAGATCTGTCTTATGTGGACAGACTGTAATCATTGTCACTTTACTCTGTGTCATACAGACTTCTCAAAGGTGACCTGTGCCTTGCATATAGAGCAATCTCTGACCCAGCTTTGATGGAAATACTGCACATTCACAAGTCAAATGACACACAGGTCACTCACTCAAATGACATTAGCCTTGTAAGTGACAACAGAACTTGCTGGAGAGACATATTTGTCTCACAGAGGCTGCCCCACATTTGGAACAAGCTTCCTAGTCATGTTAAACAAAGCTCCTTGTTGTCCCTATTTAAGCACAATTTGGACAATTGGATGGGTAACCGGAAATTCACCCCGGGGGTTCCACCTGTGTCCCTCTTGGACAGGGGCAATAGGTGCTGACTTCAGTGTCTGCTTGAACTAGACACCCTTGGGAATATGGGCTGAACTTGGCTAGGCTTGAAAGGGCCCTGAGGCCATTAGCCTAGTAGCCTCCTATGATCACTAAATGAGGAAAGGGGGCTAGTTCTGGATGAAAGCAACTTTTACCATTTCATCCTTTGCTCATTTTAAAGTCTGGTTCATGGGTCTAGTTGCATTTTAAATAATTTCAAATACCTGTTTTTGGTGATTTTTTGCATGAAACAGAGTTGAAACTGTCCCAGATTTCAGAGATTGTCTCTGAATCTGTATTTTATTTTTTGTCCTGTTTCTCATAAAATGTGTAGTTTCCTGGCAAAGTCATTCTGGATTGCAGTCATTAAATAATGACAGACACTTGACTTTTCAGACCCTATCCTTCAGAAAATTCCACAGCGAATTTGTCCCTTAACACTAGTCTGTATTAAATGTATCCTACAATATCTGAATCTACTTAAAGTCACATTTTCTACAGTGCAGCTGTTCAGCTTAATTACTTTTGCCATATTAGAGTGGTTCCATACTGCATGTCTCAGCAATCAGTGTTCCATATCACCTCATAGATTGCATATCCCCATCATATCTGATGTGCAATAAATGTCATGTCCTGTGATTGCAATCATTATTATAATGTAAGTCTTAATATTTCTTATGTCTTTGTGCCTCTACAGATTTATGTATATATTTTTGTTGAAAAATTAAAAAAATAAATTGGTAATATTTATTTACAGCATATCTCCTGGTCTATTTTTTTCTTAAGGATGCTGTTTTTTTAATATACCTTTTATTTGCAGTTAATAAATGTATCCATAATGTTTATAGAGTTTAATATTTAGAAAATTAGTATGTTCCAGCATTCAGCATATGAACTGTGAATGTTTCCAAGCAAACTTTCGTTATCTTAGTCACTAAGCGTTTTTTTCCCATATATGTCTCCATATCTAGATTTTGTACCTTTGTTAACAAAGTGTTTGATGTATTGTAAATTACTTGTACATATCCTAATTACTAAAATGTGCTTTTTCTTTAATATCTTCAATTGCATAATCCAATATGTGCTTATTGTAATTCATGACTATTCTACTTCTAAATGGAGCATTTCTCCCTGGGCATCCACTGAAAAAGGACCCATGTCCAGTCGGACTTTCCCGGTAAACAAATGTTAAATAAATAAATAAATAAAATAAATAACTCATCAGACCCATCACAGAGTACAATGCCCCATTTGGGATGTACCTTACAAGACATCTGCAACAGCTGGAAAGACCACAGAAGTACCTCACCAAGAAGATCACTGGCCTCAAACAGATGCCCTATGCAGCTCGACTGAAGAAACTCCAGCTGTACTCGGTCACATACCACCTACTCGTAGGTGATCTCTGCCTGACATACAAGGCCATATCCAACCCATAACTGATGGACATGCCCCACGTAAAGAAAACCTTATCCCCTCGAGTCACACGCTCTAGGGATCTAAACCTCACCACAACAATAAACAGGATGTGCTGGAGGGATAGATTCCTGTCCCAGAGACTTCCCATGCTTTAGAACAAGATTCCAATCGACGTTAGTCAGAGCTTCTCATGAACACTATTCAAGAGAAACCTTGATGAGTGGATGGGAAACTGAAAGTTTACTCTGGGGATTACTTCAGTGGTTCTGCTGGACAGAGGCACAGGGGACTAATCTAAGGGGGCGGCAAAAGCCAACACATTCTGGCTAGGCTTATAAATGCCTTCAGGGCAGATAACCTAGTACCTACCAATGAACCTATAATATAGTTCATGAGATACATCACTTTTTCATTTAACTATGTTATGTTTGATACAAGATTAATG